>NW_008751805.1:242483-244192 GCF_000715545.1 Opisthorchis viverrini
AACGTCTTTCGTGCGTCCTGAGTAGACAACTTGGTTGGCGTACTCCAGGAGCGGTCTGACGTAGGCCCCATGGAGTATTTGGAAGTCCATGCGAGTAATACGGGAGAAGGTGCGTCGGATCATCCGTAAAATGGCGAATGCCTTTTGGGCCGATTTCTCATGGTGTAGTGGGAAGGACAAGTTTGAGGAGACCCAGATGCCCAAATTTTTTTTGGCATCTATCCTCATGATGTTTTCTGGTCCCTTTTCATCATGAGGATAGATGCCAAAAAAGGTTTAGGCATCTGGGTCTCCTCAAACTTGTCCTTCGCACTGCATCATGAGAAATCGGCGCAAAAGGCATTCGCCGTTTTACGGATGATCCGACGTACCTTCTTCCGTATTACTCGTATGGACTTCCAAATACTCTATGGGGCCTACGTCAGACCGCTCCTGGAGTACGCCAACCAAGTTGTCTACTCAGGACGTACGAAAGACGTTACCCTCACTGAGCGTGTCCAGCGGGTCGCAACGAGAATGGTTGCTGGCCTCAAGTCCGTGGACTACGAAACGCGTCTCGCGATGCTTGATCTCTTTCCCCTGGAGTACCGTCGCCTCCGAGGGGACCTAATTCTTACTTACGCCCTGTTTGAACAAAGCTTGGCAAACAGGTTTTTTACCGTTGACCCAGCAAACACCCGGCGAGGACATAGTAAGAAAATTTTCAAGCTCAGAGCACACAAATTCATTAGACAAAACTTTTTTCATTTCGGGTAGTAGCTGCGTGGAATGACCTTCCTCCGCCGGACGTACACGCTCCTTCTCGAACCCAATTTAAAGCACTATTGGACATTTATTTATGCGAATCACCGCGCTGGCGAGCATACTGCCCCGCGCTGAGAACATAAAGAGCAGTGCTACACTCTTTTTTCAATTGTTCGTTTCAGGTGAACGGCAGCCACTGACCGAAAAGGAACAAAACCGACCCGGGAACTTGGGCAAAAGCCTCGATCCTGTGTATCAATCCGTGAATCCATGAAACCTTCCTCCACTCGACTACTTCCCTCCGTCGCCCAAGCGAGAGCTCCCTTTCGATATGAAATACAGAGCCGCATGGTTGGAAATGGTGATGGCCAAAGTCCGTCGCGAAATGGCTAGCCTCCAGAGTTCTGCTACCGCTACAGACAGAAGACTCCAAGACTCTGTCAGACCTCCATCTCATCCAATGAACAGGATGGGGCCATCACCCCCAACTACCATATGACACCTCCAAAGAATCCACAGGCGATATCCATATCGTATCAACATCTTCCGGAACTGCTCAACCTCTGTATGGGTATGCCCCAGAGAAAGGTACCAAAGTTCGACAGTAACCCCTTGAAGTACTGGAAGTTTCTGGGGGGTTTCACCAGTGGGGTCGCCCAATGCGTTACGGATCCCGCAAATTGCCTAGCCTTCTTGATCGATGCATGTGAAGGCGAAGCACGAGAAGCAATCGAGCACTGTACTTGAGCCGGAACACGGCTACGCAGATGCCTGGAAGATATTGGCTCGCAGGTTCGGCAACCCCTCGACGATCGCAAGAGAGTATATTGCGTCAGTCACAACCGGGCCGCCCATCAGACCGAACGACGCCAGCTCACTACTCAAGCTGGCCGACACAATGAAGGCATGTTGGTTGGTACATTCTAACTGAACTACTCATCAGAGCTTAATACTAGAACAACCAT
>NW_008751805.1:244885-247279 GCF_000715545.1 Opisthorchis viverrini
CTCGGGCTTTCGAGGTTGCCCGCAAACATAAGCGTTGCCACAATCAGCGGTCAGAATCAAGTATCGACCACTCGGGTCAGTCGTGTTATAGATATATCGCCGCCGGCCAAGACGCCGCAATCTATCAAGGCATGGACCGTTCGATAGCTCCCGTCGATTACTCAAACCTTACCAACGAGAGAGCAGTGGTCCAAGTGGAATCACTTGGGGGGATTCCGTTTGAGACTGCCCGATGTCAACCAATGGCCCTCTTGATTGGGATGGACGTGCCGATGGCACATTGGGTGCTGGAAAGCCGAACGGGCAGGCCACACGAGCCTTACGCCAATCGAACACCACTCGGCTGGGTCCTTTTTGGGCCGGTAAATGATACGAACGACAGGTTGGCTCGAATCAACCAGCTCAGCTGCCATGTGGAAGACCGTCTGGATTCAACGTTAGAAGCCACGACCGACATCGAGTTCAGGAACCCACCATCATACGAGTGCTCATCGTCACAGGCTGATGAACAGGCATTATCTGTTGTAGAGTCTTTGCTGAGACCGACGGATAAACGTCATGAAATTGCTCTGCCCTGGAAGGCGGGTTGTCTGAGGTTACCGTCAAATTATCCTGTTACTCGCCAAAGACTTAACCCCCTTAGTAAGAGATTCACCAGGGACGGACATCACGATCTCGATATGAAAGCCATTACTGAATACCTGGTCAAAGGATATGCCGAACCTGTCAGCCACCATCCCAAGACTGAACGCACTGGATGAATTCGGTACTTGCCACGTCATATGGTGGTCCACTCTCACGAGCCTAGTGAGGTGGGAGATGTCCCCGATCCTGCATGTCAAGTCCAAGGGGACTCACTGAAGTCGCAGCTGCTCAATGATCCAGCCATCGCGAATAGTCCAATCCTAATCTCTCTTCGTTTCCGCCAGCATAGGCAGGTGGTTACGACAGGCATTGCGTCAATGTCTCGTCAAGTGAAGATACCCGAATCAGACAGAGACGTGTTACGATTCTTATGGTGGAAGCATGGCTACGTTAAACTGCCCCGAAGACTTGCCGTATGACTGTACATCCCTTTGGCGCAACTTCGTCTCCCTTCTGCGCCAGTTTCGCCCTGAGACATGCCATCATGCGCCATGTTAGTACGTCGAGCCACGCCAAGTCATTAGCAGTCGAACGGGCACTTTATGTGGAAGATTTGCCGCCTAGTGCCACTTCTTCGGAAAGTCTTGCGACCATCGCCTTCAAGTTTCAGGTAGCCCTGGAAGCCCGTGGATTTCGACTGACGGAATGGTCGACGAACGAACCTAACCTTCTGGCTAAAATCACTGTCGAGGATCGTGCAGATCGTGTAGATCTGCGATCGCCTTCGAGGCGTCGGACACTTGAGGTTCAGTGGGGCATACCGGCTGACGAATTCCTGTTTCAAGTAGACATCCGGCTCGAAACTCCCACGAAACAAAGAATACTGTCACCTATAGCCTCTCCATACTACCCCATGGGATTCATCTGCCAGGCTCTTCTACCAAGGAGACACTTCACCGCACTTATCATCAAACATTACCAAGAAAGCTATGACCACGTGGGCTTTGGACAAGTACCGGGAGCTGTGCTTAACAGATGCTGGGTTTTACGAGGGCGAACCGCCGTCAGATGCGTCTTTTCGTCCAGTTGTCGCTGCCGTCGATGGTTGCGGCCACTGTGCTGCCAACTGCTGCCCTTCCTACCATATGAACGAACCAACTGCACTCGTAAACCATTCGCATTCACAGCAGTGGACTGCTTCGAGCCTCTGCTAGTCAAACAAGGGCATGAAACCAATGTCTTAAGCACGAATACGACTGGGTGTTCTCCATACAGAAGGGAAGTCATCGTAAAGACAGAGAAGCTGATCAGCCTGCAGGTTCAATCCCCGCGCAAAACTATGGCTCGGGGAGTGTTGAACCCCCTGTGAATCAACGGTGAACAAGTTCAACCTTCCTTGTTTTCTGACTACGCACGAGTAAAATGGCTTACACCTGTTTATTGTGACACCGTTTCGTTTTCTTGCTGCTCGTTTTTCCCCCGCTTTGTTCCTACTTAAGGTCTGCTTATCCCTCAGTAAGTGATGTCAATATTTGTTGCCCGTCTGTCATTGCCTGCCAGTTCGCCTCGATTGCACCTATTTTTTGAGCGCCCACTCCGACGGAAAACCGAGCTGACCGGGTATCGAACCCGGATCCTCCGGACGGCAGGCGAACGCGCTACCGACTACACCGATTTGACACCCAGAGCGGCTGATTATTTTGTATTACCCATGTATCACGCCTGCCAGATAGCCCTTGCTGAGCTTTGTTTTAAACGGACGAAACCGTGCAATCTGACCTGTCGCGCGAAACGAGCGGCTGCGTCGAC
>NW_008751805.1:247521-309526 GCF_000715545.1 Opisthorchis viverrini
TCGCAATCGTCTTTTGAGATCCTTGACCTTCCCGATCTTACAGGGTAATCCAGTGTATGGACTAGACTGGTGCGAGTTGTAGGATGGCTGGTAAAATAAAGGTAAAAATAGACAACCAGGCCACTAGCACTGCATATGAAGACCAAGTTGGCATTTAGGTCCTACATTAGCTTAAATTGAGTCAACAGAACAGGAGGAAAAGTTATCAGGATCCTTCACTTGCCCACTAACTGTAACTGAACGCGGAATACATGAAAAACCTCTGACTGCTTAAGAGTACTGAAGGACACTAAGATGTGTGGATCCAATGGAAGGTCTAGCAGATTTTAATGAACGCCTCCAGGAGGTAGCTGATGTCAGATGATGACTTTGTAGTTCCTGGTTACGGGACGAGTTGGCAAAAGGGTGCAGTCAAAGTAGGGAGTGAACAGTTGGGGGTGTTATCAAACTGGGTATGGCGGGGTTGTGCCGTCATTGAACTGAAATACTTCATACCCTTGACGGACGTCGCGATTGAAGTTGTTGGGCTGGTAGGTGCAGTTCTGTGAACGGCGGGATGCTAGGGGCTTGCCAGGTGTTCTACAGAGAGAGCAAAACCAATGTAATATCGCAGGTATAATTCGTTTTTTTCCCAGGCGGGGATCCCTCTAGGTGTAATGCGCAGATCGGTTGGAGTGGATAACGGCCGGGCGGATCGAAGCTTGAAACGAAGATCAAATCAGATTAGATTAGTGAGGCCTGGAGCCCTATAACTGCCACCAAACAGCACATAGTCCTTTAATAGAGAAATGACCGAACGTTTGTCACGGTTGTGATGGTGACAAGTGTTTGAACGAGACGGGGTAAGGATGGATCTACACTCAGTATTCCAGTCATCAAAGTTAAGATTGCCAATGTCATTGTATTGCCTGTGGCAGAGGAATATTTGACCTAAATAGTCAGACAGGCTGCTGGTGAGAGAAAACAAAAACGTAAGGATTGGTGTTGTGAAGCTTCTGAGATAGTGGACTAGATTTCCTGGAGATTATTAGTGAGTTATGCAATACTAGGTCAATCTAGGAGAAAAGGTAACTACAAGGGGGGTGGCCACTGGTCCCCAAAGTGCTACTATCAGCTTTAATCCATAAATAGTGCACGGCGGAGAAGACCTTCGACGCTCACCTCGCATACTGTTATCTACGTGTTTGGAGCCTCTCTGCACACATATATATATATAATATGTCCACTCCTGTGGGCATTATGTAGGCGCGTATTTTTGTTTGGTTGACGAAGTGGATTTTATTGTGGCGTAGCCTTGATTCTAACAAAGGCAGCTACATCCATGCAAAAGGATGTGGGCCATGTGCATCGCAGAGAATCTTCAGCCTACCCCGGATACATCCATTTTATAGTTAAAAGGAGTGTTATTCCCCTGAAGTTTTAATGGCGTTGCCAGATAAATAACCAAACTGAGACGAGTTCAACACCAGCAGCAACAAAAAGAGGACGGCAGTGCTTATTTTTAATTCCTGAATTTAAAGACCAGGCTCAGAACCACCAACAATGAGCGATGCACTCGTACTGCTGGAGGGGTGGTGCGTATACGAACGCATCATAATGGAACGTAACGTAGCGACGCCCCCTTCGCAGGGCGTACTCGTCCACCACAGGAGGTTTTCGTCTCTCGTGCATGCCTGCAAGGCGAAAAACCATCCAAACAGTCACAAATGTGGTTTGTGCTTTGATAAAATACTCCACCTACCAGTTATTTATTCCGTTGGGAGGGAACGTCAGGCCAATTAAAGCAGCTCAGTAAATCTGAACAAACAATGGCAAACAAAAGATGGCAAAGGCCGGTCGTGGAAGTGGCGAGTGAAATGACGGTTGCCAATAAGACAGTTGCAATGAAATGGTGATGCGAGCGTAGTAAACCAGAAAGAAGTGTTGACGTAGGTTTGTGCGAGGCGGAGGGCAAATTGATGGGTTGCAGTGGCTACGGAATCCGTAGCGTGGACACCGGTCTACGCTTGGTCTAGCGCCTGTTGTTAATGCTCTTTCATGCAGCAGACGGTATAGGAGATTTAGAATTAGTACCGGCTCGCGTGTTGCCATCATCTCGTTCTTCCAAAGACCTACAAGGCTTGACTCCACTACAGCGACACCGGTGAGCCTCTACAGTTTCCCTGTACACCATAATTCTGTTATTCCTATTAACGTTTATCCGCTTCGTCAATCCCTCCAAGTCGTCATACTCACATTTTTGTCACCTTGGCCTTAAGCCCGACAGCCCAAGTACACGAGGCCCTAGCGGTGGTTTTAGGTTCCAGTTCAACATGTTCGCCTGAATGAGGCCAACTCTACTGCTTCACCTGATCTAATGTCCTGGTTCCTTATCTTTCACCATTGTACTATTCTTGTCATGTGTCAGGCAGAAAGCCACTTGTTTTGCCCCCCGCTTTGTTTATTGCCCGCCACTTTCAAACCCCAACGATCCTATCTTGCCCGATATTCTCTCCACTAACGCATAGTAACTGTGATTTCCTGCCCATGCCGGTCTCGTGGTGATCAAGTCTACGTCGGATAATGCCCACCTCCTATGATGATGTAACGTTCCATAGTCTCCTGTGCCCACAATCGCCGCTAGTTTTTTCTCTTTTTCTGACTGTAACATTATTATCATGCTTGATGGTATGCCACCCACAAGTTGCGAATGAACATCATTATTAACACCACCATATTTTGCAGGTAATACACGGACGCATATATGAAAACGAGCGAAAATTCAAACATTTACCACCACAGTCTGAAGGACCATGGGTTTTATTGTGCGCAAAGCCTCTCGGATCTACTGCAGATCTTAAAACGGATAATCCAAGCGGCGTGTCTTATTTTGGAAGAAAACTAATCACCCACATGTTTCTCCGATTGCACTCACAGACCACCATGGACGCCTGGAACACCGCAAGCAAACAAAATCCACTGGGTCCTGTATTTCTCCACTCAGCAGTTGCATAGGCACACTTGCAAGTTCGGCTAGCGCAGGTCATGGCATTGATTCTCCTGAAAACCCTTCATCGATGTGCTAGGTTCGTACAGGACGAAATGTAAACTACTGGAATATACGTGACCTTGGAACCAATTTCATTTTCCACAAGTTTGGGATAAACATTATTATTATTACCACTTGATTATGAGACTAAGAACCGTCTGGAGAATGCCAATGGTCACCCTAAAGACGAGATGCATCAACCCAGCACACTGGAGCACGCCATACAACAGGCGTATCGGCGCACCGAGTGACACATGCAAAAATTGAAGCGGCATACGTCGTATCTGACCGACGGCAAATCTTGGAGGTCTGCGTTCTTAACGTGGTTTGCCGAATGACTACTTATGTATTTTCTCTCGTTTTGAGGCATTCGATGATGTGACTGCCAAAGCTGCACTATGACAGTATCGGAAAACTTAACGTGAGGCCAACATACACTTACTAAATTACAGTTTGTAGCGCAAACGCCCAGGTGTTTCCAGACGGTTGACACGTGTGCTGGAGAATACTCAGCGCCCTTCTACTAGGCGGTTTGGCTCCTCTACATATATTTGTTCTCTGTATTTAGAAGCCGTCTGGTTCCAAGCTTGCTTCTCAATCCGCCAGCGGTGGTTGTCGGATTACAATCTACCGGAAAAGACAGATCGTGCTTGTTCCCAAACCACCACCGACAGCCTTGGATGGCCTGCCTAAACAACTGTAGTGCGTGGTGGATAAGCTTGGTGAACTTTAACCAAGAAGATCCACAACCATCATTAGACGCTTGGTTTTTCAGACAAATCCTGCCGCGTAGAGGCTCTAATTTTGTGACTGGCAGTCTGTCGTCGGTGGTCGGGGATCCTGCACCTCAGATGGCAGCCTGGGGACTCAATCTTGGGCTTCTGTGCGCTCTGCGACCGGACGACTGCTACATCGACGGTAGCGCGTAGCATACCACGCCGAATATTGTAATGGAGATCCTCGCCTGCTGTTTGATGATACTCCTCATGTCTGTCCCAAATGTTAGCCCACGAAAGAATAGTTTTCTTTTGGCTTTTAGCCACCGGCGTGCCCAGTAAAACGCAAAGGTGTGTATTTCATGTAAATATCGTTTTTTGATGGGCGCATTAAGTGGGCATGCGAAAAATACACTGAAGATACCGTTCTGTAAACAAGCCTCCACGAGATTATTGCCGCTAAAGTGCTTCCATTATAGCGTGAGTATTTGTAGCTACTTAGGACCTTATGGGCGTGTTCCATCAAATAAACGAGCAAACATACAAAATAACAAAATCACAATAAGAAAGGAATAAGCAGTCGCCAGGGGCTCACGAATGCGTAGATCCAACAGTCCACTACACCGATTCCAATGAGGTGACCGGCTGTGAAGGAAATATCCACTTGTAGAAATTTTCCACCGATGATTCATGTGTGAGTGGCATATTCCACGATGGAAAAATTATTCGCAGCTAAAAAATGTCACGGGGCAGTTAATGTGAATTTCAATAATTCACACCAAAATATAGATCTAGTCCCACTGGTTCAGTGGTCAGCAAACGGTTCAACGGAGCGTAAATTCAATGATTCAGCAAGAAGTCAGCAAGTCGCGCCAAACAATTGTGTAGTGGTACCACTAAAACAGGCGTCATGATGAAATATTTACGACAGTTAAAAAAGGTAGTTTAAGTTCAGAAAAATGTGGTGAACGAATGCGACAACGGATTACAGACACTACATATTCCTCTTAGTGTGTTATCCACCTGTATCATGGTGGTATTTCAACAAACTAATTTGTATCTTCCTCCCATTTCAGGACGTAACTGTTCAACTGAACGAGTTCATGCACCTCCAAGTAGGACATACGTACTCGTCAGAGACCGGTAAAACTCAACATTTTATGTCGTATAGTTTGGATCTTTTATCTGGCAGAGATGGACGGGCGAGCTCCCGCCAGCCAATCAGTCATCGTGAACACCAAGCCGCCTGTCATTCGTGTGCGTCAGCTAAGTTCGTTCAGCTGTCTGCTATTATCGACGTAGGTCCCATGTGGCTTGTTGATCAACGTCATGGTCTTTCTGGTAGAATTCGCACGCTATAATGGAACATTTTGCTGTTTAACGATGAACTCGCAGGATTTCTCACCAGTAAGCGCGGCTTACGCAATTTGAACTGGTAACAGTAAGTATTGAACAAAAATTGTTTAAAAGAATGGCACCTTAGCAAATTTTACATCCACAAAGGCCATGTAGATTCCAGAACGTTTAGGAACTTATTACAACCAAAAAACTAACAAAAAGTTCTGCTCATTGTAAATGGTCAACTTTTTCTGCAATTCACGGTTCTGTAGTGGTCTGGTTACGCAATAAATCACTTTGCCAGCAGTGTGTGGCAAAGGAATGAAAATAATAACGCTAATATACTATTGAGTATATTATTATACATATTATATTATTGTATTATTATATTATTATTATAATATTGTAATATTATAATATATAGTATTGTGTATATTATTGGGTATACGATAATATTGAGGTCAGATGGAACATGCTCACCAATACTTGTTCTCTTTAGAATAGTACGAAGTTGGCCTGTACCAGCGAATAAAAACTAATCCAATCATGGTTGTCCAGGGGTCTTTTTCTGAATAGTTCCCACGTATAACAAATTCCGAAGATAGTCTGGAATGTTTTGATTCCAGCGTCACCGCATGAGACTCGCGAAAGGCCACTGTAAGCGCGAGCCCAATTAGAAGAGAGTTGGAGCACGTAACCGCGTGTGTACTGCGTGCGAGTTTTTAATGGTTTATCATATCCAAGCAAAAAACTGTTTTGAAATTGACAAAATATGTAATGGTGTAATGGAAGCAAAATAAAGGTGCAAAACAAACTTCCTTGTTGAATTTGGCGACGTATTCATAGTCACTCGTGTTTGGTGACCTCGAGGATACGCACACTTAAACAAGTCATCAGTGTAGATACTCTGCATAGTACATGCACATATATAGTATTCATAAACATTCTGCACCACGGAGTGACAAGATCGAAAAGACCCTTACTTTCGTGTCGAGAATTTCATTCCTTGTTGAATTTGGCGACGTATTCATAGTCACTCGTGTTTGGTGACCTCGAGGATACGCACACTTAAACAAGTCATCAGTGTAGATACTCTGCATAGTACATGCACATATATAGTATTCATAAACATTCTGCACCACGGAGTGACAAGATCGAAAAGACCCTTACTTTCGTGTCGAGAATTTCAACTGTCCGCGCGAGTACCGAAGCACCCTTGAGTAAGTATTGTAGTTTCACTTTGTCTTTTTAATACTAAAGTGAATTCGGATGTTTTGGCTCGGTTTCATCCCCAGGTCTTCTGCTGGTTAGTTGTGTCTAGGTTCCTCTGCATTTTGTTTAAGTCATCCTGGTGTCACGTTGTCCGTGTTCTGTGCTTTCTCGTTACGCGTTTCTCTGTCCCTTGTGATCACCAGCCAACATGAACGGTGAGTCGGATTTCTCGCAGGCAGACAAGAATGTGGAAATGTGGCGGATAAAAAAGCTTATTAAGAGTCTTGAGGCAGCTCGTGGGTAAGTCGTTTTTTTCCGCACGAATTAAAGTGAATGTTAGCAACGGTACCAGCATGATATCTCTTATTATTCCTCCGAAGGATCAAATCACGCGCATTGCTAAACTTTTGGCTGAAGAATACGGTACGGCCTCAAACATCAAGAGCCGAGTAAACCGTTTGTCCGTTCTCAGTGCGATAACCTCCGTTCAACAACGTCTAAAGTTGTACAACAAAGGTATGCTTTACTGCGTAGCATAGTGTTTTGGCAGTTCCAAATAATGGTCTTGTGGTGTACTGCGGCACGATAGTCACAGACGATGGGAAGGAGAAAAAGGTTAACATCGACTTTGAGCCTTTCCGTCCTGTAAACACGTCACTGTACCTTTGCGACAACAAATTTCACACTGAGGTATTTCTGTT
This sequence comes from Opisthorchis viverrini, assembly GCF_000715545.1. Taxonomy (NCBI): domain Eukaryota; kingdom Metazoa; phylum Platyhelminthes; class Trematoda; order Opisthorchiida; family Opisthorchiidae; genus Opisthorchis; species Opisthorchis viverrini. The sequence continues at coordinate 254,517 of NW_008751805.1, forward strand.
CTTTATTGCTACTTACGTTGAAGGCCTTGACGGCACTACTGGCTGACGACAACAAGTTTGGATTCATAGTAGTCGACGGTAATGGGGCTTTGTTCGGGACACTGTCAGGCAACACACGCGAGGTTTTGCACAAGTTCACTGTGGATCTTCCGAAGAAACACGGTCGCGGTGGTCAATCCGCCTTGCGATTCGCAAGACTCAGAATGGAGAAGCGGCACAATTACGTGAGGAAGGTTGCTGAAACTGCCACTCAGCTTTTCATCGTTAATGATAAACCGAACATCGAGGGCTTAGTACTCGCTGGAATAGCCGATTTCAAAAGTGAGCTGGGGCAGTCCGATATGTTTGATCAGGTTAGTACGCGATCACTCACCTGATCTTTTCAGCGCTTGCAAGCCAAGCTAATCAAGACTGTCGATATTTCTTACGGTGGAGAACACGGGTTCAACCAGGCTATCGACCTTGCGTCCGATGCATTATCGGGTGTGAAGTTCATTCAGGAGAAGAAACTGATACAAAAGTACTTCGACGAAATATCACAAGTATGTTTCTAGTTCTGTTTTTATCTTTTCAGGACAGTGGCAGATATTGCTTTGGAGTTGACGACACACTGAAGGCGCTTGAGATGGGTGCTGTGGAGATACTCATCGTGTGGGAAAATCTTAGTGTCAACCGTTACATCTTAAAGGCACCTGCTTCTGAAGGTATGTTGGTCCTGGTGTTTGCAATACTTCTTTTGTTTGCTACTGACCTCACCCGTCTTGGCTGATCGTGGTGACTGCTGCCTCTGTGATGCCGACGACGTAAATTAACGATAAGTTGGTTCTGTCGAACTTCTTTCACTAGAATTGAAGCTAAACGGAGCCGGAGCATCGGTAAGAAGTATGTGAAAAAGATTCAGCATACTTAAACGTGCTCCTACAACCTACTTATTTGTCACCGCATTAACCACGGTGCCTTAGTGTGCTCAGTGGGAGTACAGGTGACATAAATCGAGTTGGTCGATATTGGTGCTACAAGTTTAAGTGCATGTAGCACAAAGGCATGGCCGTATATTCACCCGTTTTTTGCACGCAACTCCGAATCTCCACGAAACAAAACTTCCATTTTAGAAACCCGAATAATACATTTACGTCCGGACCAAGAACGTGATCGGCAACAGTTCGTAGACAAAGACACGGGAGCCGACCTGGAGATAATAGAGACTCAGCTCTTGCTCGATTGGTTGGCATTGAACTATCGGTCTTTTGGGACCATACTGGAGATTGTGACGGATCGTTCCCAAGAGGGTGCCCAGTTCGTGCGTGGCTTTGGTGGCATAGGTGGTAAGTTCTCTTGAGATGACTTCGTTTCCCTGTCATTGACCCTGAGATTTGTGCCTATTCTACCCCGAAAGTTCACTCTCCAAACGACGAATCCCTCTCACCAGTTTGCAAGATCCTCGGCCTGGGTTTTTCTAGATTCGGGCACCAAGCAGGCCAGGTTTCAATGTCAGCACAATTTATTATCGAGCATGGCTTAGGTTTTTGGACGTGCTATAGCTATCTCCGCAATAGGGATTTTGTGTTTTGAACACAACAGTAAGATTCGATCATTCGTTCAGGTGATTAGGGTATTTTGACACTATTGGGATGCATAAGCGAAGGGCTATCTGCGTAACGGAGTTCATTTCATTGGGGTTAGGGTGAGTCGGTAGGCCGTTGGCTCTCCCAATTTTCGTCGAACAATGTACGGCCATCTTGTTTGTTTGATATGATTCGTGAACAACTGCGTCGTGTTTCCCAGGAACATCTTGTGTACTGATTAGAATCGTCATAGTAGTATTGCTCCCCTGAGGAAATAGTCCTATTAGGTTGCGATTCCTGCTACCTTCCCGATACTCGCTTGGTTAACTGCAGCTGATGTCACTGGCGCACATGTCATTGGTTTCCTTGCGGGTTGGATGAATACTTGGAAATGCATGCATCCCAGGATGCATGTGGTAGTCTAGCATCAGATCCCTTCCCTCCATTTTTCCGTCATAAATGCGGTGCGTGCTCCGTAATAAATCATCCATGTCAACATCGATATTGCGGTCTCATGGAAATGAGTTTGACGAATGAGGGCAACGAAAGTCCGTTAGCAATAAGCAGTAAGTTTGAAAACATAAACTCTGATCTACAGATAGGTTTCAGCGAACAGATATTTTAGCAGTCTGAAATATGATACAATACTCCCGTCTGGAGGTTACGGATACTACATACATCGGAATTATAGTGAGGAGAACAATGGTGAACGCACACATTCCACAGCTCTGATATCAGTCGTATTCCTAGGAGGGCGCTCCTAAATTTCTTTTTGGGAGTAAAAGAGATCGGGGTGGACAACTCGTCCATTTGGGTGTGTCCGTATTTCTTTACCAATGAAATGTGTCAATCGAAAGGTGAAAACTATCTCTTCACATGGTTGGAGCTGCTGGCGTCATTTCCTGCCTAACATCCGCAATGTCTCTTGTGAGATCTCGCATGAACAGGCCCCTCTTAAAAGACCATGTGCCATCTGCAATAACTTTTGGGGTGATCAATCGGCAGTGGTCTCTGGTAAAATCTTGTTTTAAGGACGACATAAGGCATCAGCCGGAAGTGATCTGGTGTCTTAATTTATTTCGACGTGCGTTGTTTTGGCTAGGCTAAAATGGCTTTTGACGTTGTCACTGGACCTTCTAACTAGCTGGATGTTTACGACGGGACAGTATCACCTTTACTCAGGAGGCGTCCTTCGAGCAGGAGGAAGTTGTCGACTCAGTCCAAAACAGATCGAGCCATCTTGATAGACAACAATTCAGATCGTCTTAGCGTGTTCCGACACCGGGACACTTCACGACAAGTGTGACGTCTAGCGGTATGCTGCTTCATGTATTTCCTTGTCTGAGTTTGTTACGTCAGGATACTCCGGTAGAAGTCCAGGTTGGCCATGGTCGAAGGCATCTCGACGACTGTCCTAGAAGGTTGTTTCCTGCACCTGCTTTCAAAGTGTAGGGAAAATCACGCACCAACATCGTCTTTCGCTTTATATATCTCGATCTTGTACGGCAGTGAAGCATCGGTGTTGGACACTGATGTCATGCTGTCGATGATGGTGATCCCGATCCTGGATGTAGTCTAGGATGGTTCAAAGTAGTGTACCAAAGGAGCTTTGGACATTTGCTGCACAGGAGGTCTGGGATAAGTAGATGATGCTTTCTAAGTTCCGTGAACCATTAATATTCATGTATTCATTAAACTGTTTTCTGGCGTTTCTGCTTCTGAATAATTCCCGACGGAATCCTTTTCGTCCCTCATTTGTAGGTATCCTCCGGTACCAAGTTGACTTTACACACATCGCGGGTGATGACAATGACTTCGATGACGAGTTTAATCTTGATGATTACTGACATAAGGTGAGAATTGCAATGCGGCGTGGCTCCGGCTACAGCGCAGGCGGCGCTACGTCGTTCTGTCCTATGATTGGATACTGGTGGCTATCCACGGAGTGGGCACCCGTCGAACATCAGCCTCGATTATTGAAACCTGATTTGCTGTTTCTGACAACAATCCTTTGCTGTTTTGTTGAGTGTGGTGACTTGTGTATCTTAGGTAACAGACTGTATGTAACTACCGTTTTGGTGTTCTAACAAGTAAAGTCTACATTATATTTGAATGAGTTTATGTCTGCATGGAATTCGGATGTACTTGGCATGTGCAAACTGATGGGACGCTAGGGCTTTACAGCTACGACGGCGGTTGGCCAATATGCATGGTACGTCTAAAAAGTTGGCCATATAATACGTGTGGTGACCATAAGTGGGCCGCATCAATGCATTTATCCTAAGCAAAGTGTTTGTACACTGGGTCAACCGATTGATTTGCTTGTTAGCTGTCGTACATTTTGCCTCAGTAACCACTTGCAGTTAACAGCGTAAAGACGTGGAACTTATCTAACGCTGTTTCTGATTGTTTTTGAAGCCATCGATGACTGGTGGCTGCCTATACTGTTAAGCAAAAGGTTCCCAGCGTGGAATCTGGCATGTCGGCTAAGATGCTGTTAGTGACATTGTTCCAACTAGTGAGCTCCTGTCGGTGTTATTCAGAGTTCGGAGGAACTACTTCATCCGGCTAGATAGTGACGTGGGAGTCCAAGGCCCTTGTTTCATCGGTATAGTCATCTCCACAGACAGTGGCCCCCGCGCACGGAATGCGACGGAAGACGGACACATTTGTTGCCAACCGATTGCTCTTACCAGTCGTCCCAGCGAGAGCATTTACCCGGCATTTTCGTATTCTGTTCTCATCGGGTTATCTGAGTACGACCGCTTGAATGGAAACCCGATCTCTGGACCATAATGTTTGATACCTAACTATAAGTTGTTTCCTGAAAAGCTCGTAATAACTGGTTTCTTGCTGCCAATTTCCTCGGTCTCCACAGTCTTGAAACCAAGGGGGCGCATAGTTTAAAGCCGGATTGTAGCTCATTGAATTGGGAGAAGTTTGGAATTGATTGACAAGTCATCATTTCAGCAGAGCTTGATAAGCTCATAGTACGTGGCCCCCTGTGAAAAATCTCCTTGAACAGCTATTGTGGTCTCATTTGAACCTGATTGAAAACTGTTGTGGTCGGCGTTGGAAATTTAGACGCCGCCATCTTCTTAGGGAATCGTTCTGAATCGTTTATTCGGGAAAACGAGCCTTCACATTCTGGGACAGTCTTCCGAGCCCGTGCTCAGACGCATAAGCATCGGTCGACAACTTGGTGCGAGTCCTTCGGCTCAAGAGTACGCTCGCGGTGCTTAGCACTTCTAGGTGGTTAACTGACGTTCAAAACAACAGGTCCTGATCCACGCGTGAACATGTGATGGCTTGCAATTTGCTATTCCTGCCAGGGCTTTACCACATGTAGGGAGTGGCCATGTGCAACATACGGCAAGGCCTGGGTTCCACTGGTTCACAATATCGCCTTTAGAGTGAGAATGTTTCAGGTGAGTGCTGGCTAGAAACTACAGCTAACCTAGCTGGGTCCCCGATATTTGCTTTTAGTAGGCGGCTCGGTGGATGTACTTGTAGCCCACAAAGCCATTGAAGCTTCACTGAAGATTTCTTGATCCATTCCTGAGTGGCCCGCTTGTTCATTGACGTTCCGTGTCTAAAACTCATGCAAGCCCGGTCCAGTTTTCCAAACTTGCACCTCCTACTCTGAGCGCCACTTTTCACCTGGGGTGTCACTTTCTGCCGTTTCCAAGTGTCCCAACTAGCGGAACCATACACCGAGTTCATTATTGCGATTCGTTAAAAATTAGCTAATGCTCGTGCTTGCGTCGACTTCTGGTAGCCTTCGCAGTTTATTTAGTTGCCAACGCATGCATCTTTCCTAAAAGCTTCAGGGCGGTTGGAAGTTTTGGAACGGCTCTTATGCGACATTTTGTTTGGAGTGGGATTGGTTGACCAACGACCTGAATTAAGGTGGCGTTCGCATAGTCCGACTTTAGTTTTTTCTCAACCTGAAATCTATCGAAGTGTGCTCTCAACGAGGATCCGGATGGAGAAATTTAACGAAGTCTGTCGAGTTTGGTGAACACTGCTCGTTGGAAAATTGGACAGTTCTTCGTAACGAGTTGTGGGACAATAGCATACGAAGTATATTTTCGAACAAAACGAAATCGGGCGCTCTTTAGCCACGTGTGTGGTCGAGATTGCTCTAGTGCGTTAATGTGGACCGCGGTTATTGGTCTGCGGTACGTGTGTGTACTTGACACGCTTGCTCACCAGTGAATGCCCCGGAAATTTGTGAACGTAATGAGTTCTCTGCATTCTCGGAATTCCGGATGTTTGTGAGTGTACGGAGAGTTCTTCAAAGGCTTCCGTACACAAGGTGGTGTCCGTCAGGGAGGACCACTTTCCCCATTACTTTTTAAATTCGTGATCGATGAGATAATGAGACGAACGCTGGAAAGTTTCCAAAACCATTGTGTTCCAATAGCCTGTGAAGAAAACCTTGTCGACCTGGAATATGCAGAGGACATTGTTCTCTTCGAAGAGAAGGCGCACGTTTTTTGTGTGAACAGACTAATTTGGGGAGTATTCGAACACAAACCGCGGCTCGATTTGAGCGGGTCCAGTGATACGTAAGGACGGAGTCTGATGATCTACTGAACTTGTTGAAAATACTTTCAAGAGATCAATCCGCTGGGCTCTATCCTGTATTGTATTCCTTACTTAATTCACTGACAATCGACTTCCTGGGTTTTATCCAGCGGATTAACCTGATCGGTTTTCTATTGCCCGCTGTATTAGTCCACTCCATATGTCGAGCTTACTGGTTGCATCACGTCTGTCGATTCGGACACGAAATTCATCCGACTGGATATTAGCTGGCCGGATCCGGTAGTACTTCGATTGCAGGGGAGGCACCTTCTGCATCAACTAATGATTGGGCGGGTTTCTGAGTTTCCTAGTTGATGTGTGCTAGGAAGCCGTGTCGTTTATAACGATTTTTTACTCTCACTTACGAATATAATGGCTTCTGAAAAATTCGCATTTGATTCATCGTACGGAAGATTTTTTTCGGTTTACGGTTCGCGTACTTTTTTGACGCTAGTAGCGCAAATCTAGGGGAGGTAATCTGGTGGTAAACTCAACCTGTCTATTGCCAGGGCCCGCTGACCGACGGAACGGATTGACAGCGGTTTGATCCTACGCGGATCATGACCCTGACTACTGTCGCTCAGTTCATGGTGAATAATAATCGTTCAGCTATAACATCATTTCTATACCCATACCCTCTCCACACACGTCGAATGATGGATTGCAACCAACCTATCTACCAGTCCTATAACTGACGGCTAGCCTCTCGTGCAAAAGATCTCCACGTAAAGGCTTTCGATGTTCATATTTCTGTCAATTTGGGTGACAGACATTTCTCGCTCCGACTGCTTTCACCTGCTATCGATTTTGGCGCGTCCGCCGTGGCTAACCTAAAGAACCTACTCCAAAGTATCTGGAATGAGACAATTCCAACAGAATGGAGCACATTGACGGTGATTCCCATATTCAAAAAGGGTGTAGCAACGTTGTGCGAAAACCACTGGGGAATCATTTAGTGGTTATAGTCTCTGGTGCTCTGGCATTATGTTATACAGTTTGATCCATCATCGGGATAGTCATGCTCGCGAGAATCAAGCTGGATTTCGCCAAGGCCGAAGTCGCCCCGACCGTATCTTCACTTTGCGACAGGTGTCGGCACTGCGCCACACCTAACTTTGTTGATCGTCAGAAGCTGGCAGTGTCTGGCGATGAAGAGTGTTTCTCAAGGAGACTTTATACGCCTCCTACCCTTCGGCGAAGGGCAAAATTACTCCCCTAATTGGGAAGGCTAGTGCATCGTTTGCTTACCGACTTTTGTGGCGCCGATATGCTTTCACTTGGACCTTCACTGGTAGGGTCTGACGTGCGTTATTTTTTCGATCGGAGACGGCCGTTGCGTTTGGAAGAACTTCGGCGACTCGTGGTTTACCCATGGGTGCCTGCGGAGCATTGCGAGAGTTCCCGTAATTCTAAGTCAGAACTACTGAATTACGCCAGATAGTTTTCGGGTACGTCTTTTCTCCCTCAATAGAATAGCTGGTCCTATCACACGTTACGCTGATTGGGTCATGTACTTCGTATTCCAGACGGCCATTTGTCTCGTATACTCCTTTTCGTCTAGTTTTATGTCGGATGAAAATGCCCTGGGGGAGGTCAGCCCACTACCTGGCAACGAAGCATAGGAACCCTCGGTAGTCAACTCAGTCGCTTTGGTGAACGCTGTCTCCCCGTCTTCAAAACGGGTGTAATAACGTCACGCGACAACTATCGCGGTGTCAGCCTTTTTTTGTCGCATCTAAGGTGCATTGTTTCGTGCCGATCAGTCGGTTATATCAGTTTCGCTCTGGCAGGGAGGCAACCACCGTATCTTCACCTTGAGACAACTTGGACAGCACCACGTTGGGCGTTTCTTTTGATCTGAAATCTTATTTCGACGCTGTCGGTCGTCGGAAACAGTGGCAGTGTTTTGCGGTCGCAGTTGTTCATTCCAACTTGATATACCTTATGAGATCCATGTACAGACGAATCGACATCACCATGGCCTGTCCATGTTCAAAAATAGTGTTTGAGAAGACAAGAACCGTGCCCACCCATCATCAATAAACTATCACTGCATTTGCCGAGGGTGGTAAATTCAACTCCTCTGGTTATGTATGAAGAAATCGTCAATGAGAGTTTGGTTGAAAACGACGCTTTTTTAGGCTGAAGTAGCTGATGCTGGAACTGCGTCAAGCAGGTAGTATGGAATGGGAGTCTTTCGAGTGATTTCCTCAAATCCATCCGTATATCCTATGGACCCCATCACTCCGCGTCCAACGAGATCAAGTCGTAATGTCCAATATCTTGGGCATATTTTCTGAGATCGTATTATGGACGACTGAAGAATTCCAAACAAATCACCTACATCAACGAACAAATCAACCACCATATTCAAGGTTACCGAGTGACAGTGTTGTGGAATACAGGTAGCTCGGACTGCTCTGTTGTACGGCTGTGAGACTTGACCTGTTCGAGCAACGGAACTGAGACGTCTCCAGGTATTCGGCAACTGTTGTCTCAGAACCATAGCTAGTTTGGGCTGGTGTCGGCGAATCCTTAACGAGGCAATTAGAAAGTGGGATTTCGGTTGTGCAACATTGAAGGTGTCCAACACCAGAAACTGCGTTGGGTGGGACGTGTGTTGCGTATGTCAACATCGTGTGCTGTTTCCATGCCCAATTCAGAGGGGCGGAAGCAGAGAGATGTCTAACCCTTGACCTGGCAGAGGGGTATGAAAGAGATTTCGAAAAGTCTAGGTGTTGTCTGTGCTACTCGCCTTCCGGGATGGGACCACGTGACCCCCACTGCGTCTGGTAGGAGACACTGCATGATATGGCTACTAATCGATGTTAGTGGCGTTATTGTTGTCAGTTTCTATCCGGATTACCTGAATGAATATCTGGAGGCGTACGAACCTCGGAGCGATTGTAGTAAGCTAGTACTAAGTCCCTTGCCCGTTCACCTTTATCTTTTCTTCACAATCTGGCTTTTAAATAAATCAAGGTTGTATGGCAGCGAAGCATCGGTTTTGATGTCATGCTGTCGAGGATGATGATTCTCTGAAAGAAGCGTCACCTCAGCCAATTTCCAATGTGTTGGATAAGCAGACCAGTGGTCTACAGAAACAGTAAGGGGATTGTATTCAACAGACTGTAAACAAATTTAACCGAAATGTTACAATAATAGACCAGATTTAGTTGTCGAATCAGGAACGCGATCAGTTTTGTTCATGCACATTATCAGTCACCCTCTGTGTGGACGGGATGACAGGCAAAAGTGCGGTAAGTACACGCCGTTGCTCTCCAGTTGCTCAAAACCTCTGGGGCAGTTTTCGATGGCCAATTCTTGGGGCTACAGTGTCTGTACTGGGATCATGATTTATCCGCGCAGCTTGTATGATTGCGCAAACAAGAAAAATGGACGCAGCTCTAATAACAAACAAGCAAAATTTTCCAGCGGAGCAAGCGACGCGCCTGCATCAATGTTTCCACCACCCGCGATGGGCACTTATTGTGTTGGACGTTTGTAAAGCGTGTCCGAAGTTTAGACAACCATCTTAGAATGCCTGATCTTCTGTACGTTTGCTGCGTACAACAACCTTCGTCTTCTTTTGCAGTGGAGCCCCGAATCATGCATGTTTGAGGTGAACGTGGTTATAAGTCCCGGAATTCGCCCCTTAGATACATCTGGTTTGATTGACCATCCAAATTTAAAGCTACCAATTGTGGATCCCATTTGTTTCATGTTTTTTCCGCAGCCGTTGTAAGCTTCTCGGTGAATGGACGATACTTGCCTATTTGAGCTAATCTGATGACCGATCTTGTGCTGAACATGGGGGGTGAAAGTGTACTTGATTGTGTTACGTGCGATTCCAAGAGTCAGTGTTTATGCCGGCTAATACGACAATCTTTCTAATCAGGGGGATTAGCCCAACACTGAGTTCAAATTATACGGCTCCACTGTTCGGAGTGAAAATGTATACCTTGAGCGCATTTGTCCCGTTCGTAAAATTTGCGCATAGACCATTATTCCCCAGGTGTCCCCATGGGGCTGGACTGAATGAACATGCAACTCGCCATTAGCCTGTGTAATTTAAGCCAACTTTTTACTTAAATCTGCTCACTTGTCAGGTGACGTTAATTTCGAATTACGGCCACTGTTGACCGTATGCGTTGGCTAATCGTTTGCACGTTGTTGGGAGCCAAATACACTTTTCTTTGAGGCTGGTAACTCCCATTCATATGAATAATTTCCCAGACTCTCGGGGCTCTCTTGAGTCTTAATTTTCAAGATCGACTTTCAAAATTCTTCGTTTGTCGAAATCACTCCCTTGTCTACTTGTTAAATACACAGAACAATCACTACTCCACTTTTCTGGTTTTCGACGATCGACACCCGTTGGTCTTCCGTTGAAACACCAGCTCGTACCACAAACTGAAGGGTAATCCGTTAGACAGACTACCTCAACAGCATGTACTGTCTACACAGTGTGACCGAGAGAGTTGGATCCAAACTCACCGGCCTAATTCAGAAGTGAAGCTAGCAGGGACTTTTTCGCATCCAAATTCACTTCATGTTACTGCAAGATGGATAAACCTCACTTTGCGCCGCACTGGTTTATAACGATTTCACTTCTGAATTTGCACAACCGGTTTGAATCTGTGTCGAGCCTACTAGGTTGTGCATCCAGCGCCGGCAGTTGGTATGTAAAGTTGACGGTCACGTGACTAAGTTACGTAAAACCGCTCAAATCAATACACGCAATTTCAGCACACTTTCATTTCGTTTAATGAGATCTCTCGGCGAACGATATATATTATCTGTTGGTTGACTTGTGCATATATTGAACCTACCCTACTTCGGTAATCAGTACGTGTTATGGAGAAAGGTATGCACCATTCGTCGCTTCAAAATGCTTCTGCATGCAAGGATAGCTTTCCAAACCTTGGAAATATTTGGCAGCGCTGCGCTGTTGACCTTTCATTTAAGGTCAGACTGTTGTGCGCCCACCAGACCTTTTACCACTGGCTATGTACAGCAGCCGTGTTGGCCTGCTCACCGCTAATGGCGAATCGAATCTTAACATCAATAAACAGAAATGCAGCATCGTGTTTTACACTCAAGCACCTATGTTCTATCATACAACCAACCCTGCTGGCTCGGCCATGTCTGATCAATATGACCCCATCCTCTAACCAGAGGATGGTTACGTCATCTCGTATCAAACAGACGTGATAGAGATCAGCCGAGAACATAGTGAATCATGCAGGAATGTCACGGTGTGCTTTCCTCAACTGGGTTGACTAGCTTTCCTGGCTGTGGTCCAAAAATGGTGACTGTTGTTGTTGTTGTTGGCGGGATCCTAGAAAAGAATCGGGCATTACCAGGCGTGTAGGATAAGCCACCGCTAACTTTTGTTTTATTCTGACCCGAAATTTCTTCCAATGGGGGTCACGCTGAACAAGCTTGTGCTCCCTCCGAACTTTTCAGCTAATCAATAGCACTGGAAGCTGAAATCTGGGTGAGAGTTTGTAGCCATCGCTTCGCTACATACATGACTGTACAGTTCACCGCCACACGTTAGATCACGAGATCTGTTTTTTCTTATACTCACAAACCACGCCACAGAATCGTTACCAACTTGATTACAAAGCTCACAGTTAAGCCCTGGATCCCAAGACTCGCCTTCTTCTCTCCCACACGTAAAAATCACGACACACAAAGGTGACTCTGATATCGACTGTCCACCGTCTGATAAGGTGGCCACAAGTCATGTGCTGACATCCACACACACACAAACGTTCCTGCTTATGTAGGATAACAGCACCGCACAGCAACACGACACAACCCAACAGAGCTACGTACGTCGTGAGATGGCTCAAGTGGCTAGAGCGCGAATTTACCGACAGGAAGGTTCGTGGTTCGAACCCGCCCTCTGCCTCTCGACTCCCCCTGCCTAGGCTTGGGCAACCTGGCAATATCCCAGCCCTCGTGCTTCCTTCAGGTAGCATGACAGCTAGGCACCGGAAGGGTGTTACAGCTGAACGATTTTTCTTTTTTCTTTCGATTTGGTCGCCGAACTAGGAGCATAGCAGCTCAGGACTTACGGCGCTTCATTCAGGGATAGTCGGGAAATACGTGTGGCCGCTAGAACAGCGAAGGAGACACGAAACCTGCATCCGGACTTGCAACAGGATTCATCAACCTGTATCTGCAATACGATAAATCTCTTGTTCGCATATATACTTATTGTAATAATTTTACTTAACAAGTTGACATTGTTAGTGCTCCCCGTTTTTTTCATATAAGTAATTTTTGGCTCCTAGTAGAGCATCAACAATTTCATAACTCATAGTTAGACCAAATTACAAGACAGGGGCATAACTAGTCCACAGGGGTTCTATTCATTCCATCCATAGTTCTCAATAATTATGTTTAGAAGCAACGTCATAAACAATCAAACACTGGAAATCCAACATGTTTTTTCCATTTTATCAGTTCGTAAAACCAGTAAGAAATTACCAATAGTTGTGGTAAAAAGAGACAGTCACCCTTTCATCCCAAATTTACCTCTTAATTACTGGCACCTCGCCCATAAGGGAACAAGTACCACCTGAATTTTTTAAAAATAAGGCTACTTTATTGCTATTTTATTGTTGCATCAAGCATTCATACTTTCGGTTGTAGTACAGAATGCTTGGACCGAATTCCCATAAGGGGTTTCCCAACACTAGTCGGCAGTGTTGTCTTAATGACATTCTCAGATCCCAGGCTTACCCACTACAGTTTTTGTGATCCACTCCAACCTGCAAAATCCCCTATAGTTGGAGGGTAGTCAGAGTAACACCGGTGCTTCAGAGTTACCTTCGATGTGCTATTGATTGCTTGCATGTCCGAGTTCCCGTTATCCTACTGGATTCAACGATTTTTTGCATAATGGAAACGTGATACCTGAAGAGAATCAGGTCGCCGATCAATAGTTGCGCTTCGTGCCAGACGCTGTCGCATATGTTCTCATTCGCTTCCTGTATTACCAGATGAAGTTGTCGGTGTTTCAAGCTTTATTGCCAGACAGGATTACGATGTCTTTCGCCAGTCTGTAACACCGTATACAATTTATAATTCATTCAGTGTCTACGCCAGATCAATTTCTGTAATTTGAATGTATCAAGCACTCCATTTCGGCATCTAATTCGCAAGTAGTTTCTTGCCTCTTCCTGAGTAGTGAAGCAGAACTAACGGTCATATCTTCATTTCGAAACCATTTTATCGACCAATCCGCTTTGCTGAACCACTGACATTTCGTTTCTTTCTCATTTCGAATAAACGCTTCACCGGGAGTTCAAAGCAAGCTTCATCCCCAGAAATAACCACCACTGATACAGGTAGGTATATTTAAATGTTCAAAACGGAAATCGATAAAAACGACGTAGAAATAAGGTTCAAATTTTCCGGGCAGTGAGGGAACCACCCACCTTCCGAAATGATTTTCATCTCTGAGGTTATCTGAAATACATAGCTGATGACGATGCTCGTCAGTGTTTGAAGATATAGGCAGCCCACATGGCAATCTTGTCTTATGTCCATCCCATCTGCTGGTTTTTTTTTCAATGTGTGTTGCCTTAAAATGCGATTTCCAATATTCCATGTCAGGAGAATGCCAGCATCGAGGTATCATGGTGCCTGTCATGTAAGGAGAATCGGTCGGGTTTACAGTTTGTGTGCATAAATGGCATCAGTCTTTTTCTGCATAACCTATAAAACAAGTTCACTTGCAGTTTCTCGCGAGTTGAAACCCTTGAAAAATAGATTATGACAGAACACAGTGCTGTCAAAGAGAAGACTACTGTCATATCACGAAGGAGCTTGTGCGTAACTGATCTAACAAGGCACTTTTCGAGAATGATTTGTTGTTCAGCCAGATATGGAGAAGTTTTCGGGAAATCTGATTGATCGGTTGAGGTTAGGGAGACTGTTCTAAAGAAATACACTCATTCGCAACTGCTGCACTAGGCCGCCTCATGTTTCACTCGCTAAGACATTCGAGATATCGCGATACATATACACTTGTAATGCGCTTCTGGAAACATCAAAACGGAGCGATTCAGCTGAGTTCCAGGTGAGTCTCATTGCAAATGAGTGTATTTCGCTAATTTCCTGCAATTTAGGGTCAAGTAAAGCATACGGTTGACGGAAACTCGGGGACCGTGCCTACCTGATGAGCCCCAAAAAGGGCGAAACCGGTCCTGGGCTGTCGAGGAGTTTTCATCAACCTTATAAGTAGTACATTACAAGGAAACTACTCCTATTCATGGCCACCCTGAGCCCAACTCTCATTAGTGGCGCCACGGTAAGCGCGAAGAACAGTTAGGCAAAGAGACCACTGACTGGCCTCCCATGGGTTGCCTGGTGATCCTTGATCAGGTGAAAATGCGTTGCCTTCCAAGACAAAATTTTCTAAATTCTGCGATTATCTATAGTGATTTTTTAAGGTTTTGACCTGTCAGCCGGGTAATCCATTCTGTCTACAGCATTAAGCCGGGGTGATATTCCTGGCCCAGCTGTTTTCGCACTGTTTCAATGAGGTGGCATCTAATATACAGTGAGATAGTGGAATTGTTTGCCACATCTCTTGTTTAAAAAATATGAGCACTTTTCTGTTAGGACTTGGAAACGCAGTTATTTTGATCGCACTAAAGAAGATCTGGGATCTTAAGTAAAAAAACACTTCTGACGTACAACAGGATGAGACGTCAGGTAGACGATTTTTTTTTCCTGGATGTCGTTAATCTCTCGTACTGCTGACATACTCCAGGCATCTAACGTCGCCATGCTCCTTGTAGTCTTCGCTCAAAATGCTTATTAGGTAAAGATTCACGAATACCGATAAAAACTTACGTCTGTGCAACGTTATGCAGCGATTTCGCTCCGTGACGTGTAAAATGACTAGGGGCTTCTGTGTTTTTGAGATTTCAAGCAGCGATGACTAAGCATCCGAGTTAATCCCGCATTCCATTCAGATTACTTGAACGTGAAGAACAAATGCGAACAGATCACCGCGACCTAGGAAGGACGGTACCAGACGACGCTTGGACTGATTTGTGAATTTGCCAATCGAATTCGCTGGGATACAGCAGGATCCCATTGTGGAGCTACTCTTAGTTCCAACGCATCATCACTACGCTTCATTTTGTTACTTTCCCACGTTATGGTTTTCTTTTAGAAAATGGACACATTTTGTGGCAGAAAAATTACGCCTTCCAACACTTCGGGCATGGTCTTTGTTATGGCTGTTGTATGTATGATGAGGATTAGGTCAGCAATGGCAGTGCTGATGATGTTGACGATGATGGTTGACGATGGCAGTGGTACTGATAATGGAAGTCATGACAGGGTGGGTGCTTTACGATTCGTCTAAAGATTAAACCTCTCTACAACTTAGCTCATCGTTGATTACTAAGAAAACGTGGATACCTGTGTTACACTGTGGCACACTTAAGTGCCCCTTTCTGTCATACTAAACGGCCTAGCTGGTTACCACGTCATCTACGCTATCATTCCGTGGTAATTTCTGCCTTTTAGTAGAAATCTCGGAGAAGTCACGGGTTCGAATCCCCTGCAGTTTCTCTATTTAAGTACTGATTGTGTTTTTGTAATAAGGATGAAACGGTTGTGTAGTGTTTTTTGGCTTTTTGCAGGCCGGCGTCACTCGTAGAGCTAAATGTTCAGTGAAACCGTATCCATCTGTCCAGAAAACACAGATCGATCCTGAACGAATAAAATGTTTTCTTCATTCCGAGAACAACCATTCTTCCATTGAGATTGGATTAAACACAGACTTATATACAAAGTGTCTCATAATAGACGCAAAATTTGGGTGAGTAAACGTAGGCAATAAAAAGGAGAATGACGAAATATTTCATTATTAGTAACCACATAAAGGAGGTTTTGTGCGCGTGTTGGCATTTTTTCTGTTTACGATGGATGTCAGTACGCGCTCTTTCTTTTATTCCCTTAATGAAAGCGCTACCGCTGCACTTCGTGGTTACAAAACCAAACAAACACTCATCAAATATCCTTTCACCATGTCGACCATTACACGCTTGATTGCGAAATTTGAGTTCACTGGATCTGTGTTGGATTTTCTTGGCATCTTTGTCAATAACTCAGGTGTCTCAGTTGACCGGCATTCTCCGCGTCAACGTGCATCGTATTATGAGACGGCACCTTCATCTCTACCCGTATCATTTCACTTTATTACAAAACATCACGGAAGAAGACAAGGAGCAACGTGTCACGTTCGCTAACTGGCTGCTGGACAAGAAATAAATCGTTCCAAAATTTTATGGAGCGATAGAGCAAATTTTTCTGTGGATGGCATAATCAACAAGCACAGTTGCGTGATATGGTCCCGTGAAGCTCCTCACGAGTACCTCACCCATATTCTCCATTCCCCTCATCTGTGTGTAGATGGGATTCTCCTCAAAGTGTCTCCTGTGTCCCTTTTTCTTTGATGCTATGGTTTCCGGCGACAGTTACCTCCAGATGTTGCAGACGCATGTTATCCCGCAACTCAAGCAGCACATGAAGTCGTCGACAGTTTTTCAACTCCACTACTCAAACCAAGTGAGATCTCACCTCCGAGAGCAATTTTCTGATAAGAGAGTCATTGCTCGTGGATTTCCAAACTTTTGGCCCGCAATGTCACCCGATCTCACACCTCTGGATCATTGTTTTTGGGGAATGATCAAGGCTCGCGTATATTATGAAAATAAACCGAAGAATTTGGTGGAGTTAGGAGCAAGAATTGAAGAGGAGTGTGCACGAGTGACGCTTGAAGAAGTTTAACATGCTGTGTCTCACATCTCATACCGCCTCCAACTTGTTTTAGAAGAAAGGGGCGGTTTTTTTCAACATCTTTTGTAATGCCAGTTTGTTCACAGTAAATCTTCATGGTGCTTATATGTCCACATAAAAATTATAAATGTTTGAATTGGTGTTGAAGTCTTAACATGGTAATTATTTTTGCGTCTATTATGAGACACCCTGTACTCACCGAAATTGGATTTTTAGCTATCACAGGTTGAGCACAAAAACCTTTCTTGCAACGGAAAACATATCTAGAGATCGTGCGGTAACAAGGAATTCCTCCGGCTATAACAGATTTACTTAGTTTAGCATGTTAACGTACGTGATACCTACTGGTCATAGAATAAGGATATACCGTCTGCCCTTTTCTCAGCTCACTCAAAAAATACTCAGAATCTCGAGGACCACTTTACTTTCACTGACGTAATTGTGCCCATTAGAAAATTCGGACTACATTCACTTTTCCAACGTATATGTTCGAACCCTGTTTTCTGGGTATTTCGCGTCTATTAAATGTTCAACGCTAGACAGATCCTGGGGCTTCTGCTCTAATACATGACGGCGGTCGCTACCAACTACATGTGACTAATTTCCTACCTGATACTGGGGACTGTTACCACTTGATTTCTATACCTCAGCATCTACTTCCTCATTCAAATGACCCCGTCTTTGGGAATGTGTTTTTCGACATTTGACGTATGTTTGTTCGTACCCAACAGTACCTCAGATACCTGAAAAATGTTCTGATTACTCTGAATCAACGCATGATCAAATCCATCGGATTAAGAAAAGGTTGAGTATTGAATAAAAGTATAGTCAATGATAAATCTTGCCAAAGTACAGCTGTTTTGAACTACAGGCGTTCACCAATTCTTTGTTTTTTCTTCCAGGAGGCTCCTGAAACTATCCCGTAAAGAACCTTCCAACATGATAACCAGGGGGGTATAGAGAGGTCCGTTAGCCAACCAGTCCAACAGAGAACCCAGGCGGTTGATAATTCCCGAAGAACTTTTGGTATTCACTCTGTTGATCTCGAGTGAATCGATGGTATCTTTAGTTGATTCGTGGTCTTCTTCGAATGTTATGCGGTTCATCCGTTCCACAAACATATGGCTGAGTTTAGCTTCCATTTTCCCCGTTCGATTTAAGTGGAGAGTGACACGAGTGCGAATCGATATGTCCGAGATTGTTATGCGAACTACTTCGGGTCCATAAGTTTCCCACAGACTCGAGACAACCAGACTGCCTCGAAGCTGTAGACTCTTTGGTATGCCCAAGCACAAGCTGAGATGAAGTATATCAGCTACCTTTTCGTCTTGCCTCCGCTTCCACCCTTCCAGTTGGATATTCATGTTCGGATGACTTAGATTCGGACGAATCCATACTTCTTCGTGTTCCAGTTGGATAGGACAAGTTCGCTGCAAGCTTCTCAATCCATAAAGGCGCCCGTTCGAGAGACCGAAAAATGTTTGACGAATATCACCTATCAAGATCGGGTCATCGATGTGACGTGTGGCGCGGCTAATCATGTGGTCTGCCAGTATCTCCAAGAAGTCGGTGCATACTGCTTCTGTTTGGTTTCTTTTCGTTGTCTCAACTACTGTGGTGTTTTCTTTTTCCACGGGTGGTGCGACAAGTAAGGAAAGCGTTGTCGGAATGCCTATAGCTGTAAACAAAAGCGGAAATATTCCCCTAATCAGTTAGGTTTCTTCTTGAAAACAAGCGTAGTACAATATAATAAGTGAAACAGCCTTCTATGCAGTAATATTCAATCGTAAATCAGGGTGGTATCAAGCGTCGAACGGTCTATCTGTTGTGTGTATAGCTATCGGCGGAAACCATGACAGAGTTGATTTAAAAAGTACTTAACTAAGAGTTTTTTGTATAAGATGGAGTAAGAATAACCTCATATGAACCACCTACACTGAAGATGTGCACAAACATAGATTTACTCGTGTTGACTTCGGCTGGTCGTTCACAATAGTATAATAAGTTACCTCATCTTCAACTTCTATAGATATTAACCGATGAATGGGACAATCACCCCCGAACTAAGGCGTGTTTATGAAATTTTACTCAGTCACGATATAATGTACCAGAATGTACCAGTGATATATAAACTAGTATTATCAAGCTTACGAGTGTGCCTGGGTTCCAGTCCAAGGAGATCATAGCTAGTGTCTTCAAGTGGTTGCTAGAATCAATGATAATCCTACTGAATTGGGTAACACTAGTGAATTCTTCGAAGCTGACAGATCATACAAATGGTCGATCTGCCACCAAGACACGGGTGTGATGGTTTTGAAGCCTCCTTGACGAAGTGAGCTGTGATGATGGTTGTTCGCGCTACACTTTCAGTGCTACATTCCTGGATGCTTTACTGATCAAAGGTCTCATTACACTTCAAGTTGGGGAATTCTTGAAAACGGTTATAATCCGGTAATTACCACCAATACTGCCACCGTGTGGTGAGGCTTTTGAACCAGATGTATCGGTTTAGAACCATCCTCCTTCCACAGTCTTGGTTTGGGTAACTTGGAGGTATCCCAGGCCATTTACAACCATGAATATCCCAGCTGGAAATAATGATGCACTCCACCCGCCATCACGTAATGTCGTCATCTTACTTGCTGCATACAGTGAGGTGAGTAAGTTGTGTACCTTCTGTATATCTGTAAATCCATCAAGAGTGACAATCTAATTACGCTTGCGTTACCACCATCTCTGAAATGTATGCGTCAGTCGGTATTGGGATCCCCAGACACCTAAGATACAGTTATCGAACTTTGACGCTCGATGTATTTAGCTGAAGTTGGCGTTCAAACTCTTAAACATGCAGAACAATAGGCTATTCTCACTTACGTAAGTTACTTAGAAAGGACGAATGTTGTGTATCGGAAAAACATCAAGACTCAAGTTTACTTGTTCGAATAATTGCCACACCACTGTTCTCGTTTATCGCTGTTCTCTCGCTGCTTATCCAGAGGTGATTGCGACTAGCTGTGTGAGAGATAGTTTCTGCCAGAATGTTTCAGTCGGTTCAGTTCACCTCATTGTGGCTCGTTTGGCAACGAAGAGCAAATGAACTCAGCAAGTACATGAGGGTTTTCAAAGTTCTCCATGCTTATTATATGATTTATCCATCCAGGCTTTATGAGGTCGTTTCCTTCGCAGTACACTATGTCTACCGCCGGTAATCAAAGTTGGTATTTGTCCAAGAAACCGGGTACATGTTTCACTGGCAAACAAAGTGAAGCTCGCTGAGTCTGAGTAGAGGCCATTTTAGTTGGAAGTCACGGTAAGTTGGTTGGAACACTTTAAAATTTGAGTATCAATCAATATTGAGACTATGGATACCTTGAGAACCCGAATGAGTGAGGGTTTTATGAGTAGGTATCTCAGAATTCCACCATGTAGGCGAGATGATCGGTGTTTTTTCAGTTTTCAGGTTGTGTGCCTACTATTCCTCTTGACATGTCCAAACAATATTCGACTTCTGTGACAGTAAATTTTGATGCTTTAGGAACAAATTCAAGGGGGCCTGGGAAAAGATAGGACACCCAAGCAACTTCGTCCCACTTCATATTACTAAAAAACGCAGGATTTCTTCAAAGCTACTGTTGCACCGAAGTGAATAGGATCATTTCAATGGCATACATGTGAGGAGGGGTCGGAACTTATGTGGCTACCCCTTCCTAAAAATCGACACTACGCTAGTCCTCCCATTCCAACCATCGCTATCTGCCGATTGGACCTTTGTGGCGAGGGCCTTCGTTGAGGGCCTTAATCGCCCTTCTGTCTAGTCATTCGCTCACGCACAACTATGAACCTTACAAGTAAAAACAGGCTACTGCTGACACCTCCCGATACCTTTCTTTAAATGTGTCTGTTGACTTCCTTTCTTTCCCATTTAACGATCATTCTTCTGCAAACGATAACCTTGTGTCCTTGTGTGTCACTTCGATCCCCATTCGGAACCTACTGTGATTTTTCATGTGCAGACTCTGAAGCAGGCCGGCCAGCAAACCGCTTCTCTCGAAACACCTGAAAATTGAATATAATTCCCACGCTCGGTATGTGGAAGTACTGAAACGTTTGCCATCGTCTACGAACTTCAGAGGATTCTGCCTCAGCGGGTTACATTGTCGCTCCTAAGTGGCGAAATGGGGCTTTCTTTCTTGACTGCAAATAAACGTCTTGGTGTCGCTCGTTTGTAAACTCTTACTGACCAAAATTATATCCGCCGTGCATTCGTAATTTCCTCATGTGCATCAGCCAACTGTAGCTCCTAGTCAGTGAAGATACACTTCATAGACAGCAGCACTGATTTCAGTAGATACCTTTGAGCTGCCGGGCATCTTCCGCTGATAGACAGCCGTGAAGCCAGGTTGACCATATAGCCATCTGTACTTGGCGGTGAGGCTTTGGCTCGCGTTCGTTCTGGTGACAAACTTTCGATAAGTCTCTTGGGCAGACCCAAATGGCAGGCCTCTGTTTAGCCATAGAATCTTTCTGACCCACAAGGTAAACAGTTTTGTCATACTAACCAATGCGAAGCTTTGAAAGCCCCATTTAAAACACGTCAGTCGTACCTACGACAAGATAAACACCGCCATTCTTATGGCATAGAACTCGGCATGTGCCGTCCCCGAAGGCCCACCAACCAAGCACTGGTTTTCACATAAGTCACTGTCACCTCTCAGTGAGGAAAACTCCGTGTTCCTTCAAACACTAAGCACCTTTCGGGATGAAGGGCCTTCAGCTCGGGCATAATCTGCGTGCGAAAACAGAAACCTAGTGGAGTCAGAGTTCCCTGGAGATGGAGGAACTAGTCTAGTTTGGAATGTCCGAAAACAATTTCACTTGGTACAGAAAAACGGGACCGAAAGAACGGACCATTTGTAAAATGATCAAGGATAATACTGGGAGTTCAGTGTACCACCAGAATTAGCGTCTTGACCACTTGGTCAAATATATTGGATAACAGTTTAGCTTGCCGTTCACCGATATATCTAAGTTCAATCACTTTAAACCCCACTCCCCTCAGTTCTTGAATTACTGATATGCCTTCCTGCTGTATAGACCATCGGGCCGCTGAGCCAGATTATATCCAATCCAATCAACCACTGTACGTGCATTCTTAAAAGTTACCCGGAGTGACTAATCCAGCCACATGTTTGTGAGCCTTACTCCATTTGTAACACTAGCTTCAAAAGTATTGCGACACCTGACCTCATCACTCTGGACGCAAGTCCGAGATCATCAGAAAGGTTTCGACCGCGTAGGATTAGCATTAATAAGTGCTTGACCAACTTCAACCTGCCGCCGACGAACTGCGAAAGTTTTCCTCAACTTCAAACGAGCTTTCGATTCAGTGGATAGGTTGGCTCCTTCGAGCATGCTTGACCAACCTCCAGGTTTGTGAATAATTTTGCACGCATTATGGTTTTCAGTGAGCCGTCAACAGTTTTTCCCACAACTAGTGGGATTTGTCAAAGTTGTTCCTTCGCCATTTTTGTGCAATTCGTCATGGGCATCATCAGGGAGTGTATTTTCCACGGGGACTGTGACTCCCGGTGCGAAATCACATCTGGATAAATCGTCGTGTACTTAAATTGTTTTGTAAGTAGACTATTGACCGTCCTCATAAACTATTCCGAATGAAATATTCGAAGTAGCCACCACTTTGGGCATGTAGGTCTTAACTTCCAAGAGCAGGGTCTGATTTCGATTGTTTTCACTGTCGCATATCTCTTTGGTAGGAATGATCTTGAATAAATTAATAGGTTCACTTAGCTTTCAGCTGCCTAAACTGTAAATTCGCTGTGATAGATGAAAACAATGCTCGCATCACAAAAGCACGAGTAAAAATTACTAACTAAGTTATCACACTCCGAATCAAGTTAGCTTCACATTGGTCCATGAGTGAAACTTTCGTTTGTGGCTCAGCTGGTAAGCCTGTTGATTCATATTTCCATAAGAGCAGTCAGAAATGTGATGGATGTACGAATGGAATCATTATCCGGTGAGAAAAGGCTAAAGTTGAAATGACTGGATTACGAGAGAAAGCCTGTGAAATAGGAAGAGAGTATTTGATCAGAAATTGGTGGATTGAAACCAGTTGCTAATTACCAAGGCGAATGCCACTGGAGTGTGGTTAACGACTCAGGTTATCCATCGAAAACGGTAAGGGATAATCACATCATCAAAAAGGGAGCCGTGAAATCAAATAATCAGACCTTATTATAAATGTTGGCGACCGAAACTCACCATCGCTACCGTTCGCTGTGGATTTTGAAACTTGTAGCCAGCCACTGATAAGTTTCCCATAGTGCAACAATGAAATAGTCTTTATGTCGTAAAGCACATGAACACTTTCTCTTAGGGTTACGAAAACGCTGTTCATTTATCAAAGAATGCATGTATTGAATCTGACGGACGGAATTCCTTGACGAGAGGACGAGTGATTAGCATCTCAACCTAGATGAGGCATGACACGCCCGTTGCTCTGTAGAGACCATCCTCCTCCTCAAAAACGCCACCACCATCGTTTGCCTCACCATCCTCAATTTCCTCCTCCTCATCATCCTTGTCATCATCATCATCATCATCATCATCATCGTCACTGCCAGTAAAATCAAGATTATACTCATCGCTTTGCTGAATGTCTCCTTATGAAAAAGGAATAAAAGTGCATGGGGGAATGGACCTATGGTCAACCTATCAAAATCGTCCCTAGGTACTTACACGTCTCTCTTAAACAACATGGATGGGCACCGACAAAAAGGGCATCGTTGACGTCGACTAACATCCACATATTACAGGTTCTTCAATCGTGAACAGAATGACGAGGGAGGCTCCATTCAAGAAAGACTAAAACTTTTGAAATTTTCTAGGCCTTTGCCATCAGAGTAAATTTGGCAAAAACCCGTAGTCATCGGTTTCAAAAAGGTTTGGTAACCACACGCCAGAAGTATTCCTGAGCAGCGTTGCTTCTAATTCAAGTCATTGCTTTGTTTTCTGTCCGATCGATATCACGTGTGTTGAAAGGCAGATCGCCCTTAGCCCCATCCTTTTGGAGCTCAACTGGTGGATTTGTTTCCTGAATCTCCACATCTCTTATTTTTAACCACATACAAAATTGGACACGTGAAGATAATACATGTTTGCAATCTGGGATGGCATGAGTCCGAGTCTCAAGCGAACCTCAGAATAATCTCCCATTTTAATGGACGTTTCATCCTGTAAGTGAAGTCACTCTAATCCGGAAAGCCGAGAAGCACTATACAGCTGTTTCGTTTCATCTGTTAGTTATTGGCAGTGCAAATCTCACGATCGCTCCAGCATATTCATGTCCGGAAACCATTAGGGCCGCACAGATCTCTTTTACACTGGCCTGGTTGTTCCATTCGGGCATTTAAGTGTCCGCGAGCCACTGCACACTGTCGAAGAGCAGGGCGTAGGGCGTAAAGCTCGCCTTCGACAGATAGTACACTACAACCGGTCTATGCGTAAAAAATAGCGGACAGTTCAACTGACAGTGCCTAGTCACAATGGAAGGACCTGTCATTCTGACTACTGTTCACAGGCATACATTAGTTATTGGCAGTGCAAATCTCACGATCGCTCCAGCATATTCATGTCCGGAAACCATTAGGGCCGCACAGATCTCTTTTACACTGGCCTGGTTGTTCCATTCGGGCATTTAAGTGTCCGCGAGCCACTGCACACTGTCGAAGAGCAGGGCGTAGGGCGTAAAGCTCGCCTTCGACAGATAGTACACTACAACCGGTCTATGCGTAAAAAATAGCGGACAGTTCAACTGACAGTGCCTAGTCACAATGGAAGGACCTGTCATTCTGACTACTGTTCACAGGCATACATTCTATGATTGTTGATACAGAGTAATGTTTCTTGCTGTTCGGTCTTAAGCTTGGGACCTTGAGGTAGGGCGGAGTTAATGTACCACGGTGGCGAAGGAACAATTTCGTCTACCGGTTGTAGGGCTTAAAAACAACTCAGTGAAGAGGATCTGAAGCTTCGCCGTCAGAAGTAAAAACCTTCTCGAACGTTGGATAAAGAAAATAGCTTCCTAACTGAGCTTTCATTGATAGGGAACGAATTTTTGGCAAAACTGCTATGTTTTTAATGAACCTATTACTTCACAGTTCCCCCCCTCATTGAAGACGGGTCAACCCCTGTTGGCTGGCCTAACAAAAAATGCGGTCACACCTGCGAACCCGGTGACTGTAGTTATCTTCATATACGAGGGCCACTTACTCAGGGTGCCCAAGGCGTCTTCAGAAAAAGAACGCCCACTGGTGAGCAGCATGTTACCTGGCTCTTGTACGATTGTGTCCATGGTTTTGAGTACTTCTCGCTCCTTCGTTTCATGATCCGAAATTAGGGTTTAGTCAACCAACGGATTGCCAACCCGGTTGAAGCGCTGGGCACACATTTGCGCTTCTGTGTTTATTGAAGACAATCCCATCCAGAGAAGCCAGTGATCAGAACTCTCTTAGTTGAGGCTATGTGAGTTGCGCGTCACTTGGGAACTAGACATTTTCAGGCTAGACTAATTTCCAAGCACTTACTCTCAACCATACTTAGGCATTAGGAGGCATTTACTGCTGACAAGAACTGGACAAAAAGGGCACTGTAAAAGTATGGAAACTGGGAGGGTTCGGTAAAGTGACATCTCACCGCCAAAAGAAAGTTATCGCAATGTGAATTTTTTTCATCATTTAGGTTTGCAAATGAAACTGTGCAGCTGGCGAAGCTAGAACGAAGTTCCCAAAGCTACTGTCTGAAGAGACTGGGAAGCTCATTACCTGCCAGACATGGCGGATATATGAAGTCGTGGTCAAAAGCCGTCACCACAGTGGGGGTTGGGGAGAGTGTGTACATCACCGGCTAAATTGGAGCATGTTGGCATGGATATCTTCAGCAACACAGAACTGTTCACCACAACCACTTGAATAATGAAGCTTCTTACAGATTGCCTAGTGCTTTAGCTGGGCAACTTGACGGTTCGCCATAGTAAGGCATGAAATGTCTTGCTGGAGCCTAGCTCAATGTCTTGATCTGAAATCTGACCATTGTCTGAATGACGCTCCCGAAGCCTACCTTCCGAAGTAGGCAGTGGGCTGTCGCAAGTTCACTAAATCCGCTGTGCAACTTTTTTTAGGAGCTATGCGTAGTTAACAGGATGAACTCTATACCATGCGACCGATCTCTCATTATACACTAACCCTCCGATAAGAATGGAACAGTCGTGCGGTTAGCTGCGCTATTTTGACGCAGGGTCTATCCCGTGATGCAGTGGATGGTACAAATCTTGCAAGCTCTAATCTCATTGCATGCTGGTGGGCCGAATCTGTGAATAAATCGATAACGCCTTCAGTGTACCGACATCACTTTTCATACACAATCGCGTTCTTCACACAACATACATTTAAAATAATGAAGTAACTTGGCGTCGAATATAAGTTAATCGTAGTCAGTGATCCACTCCGATTAAAAAGTTAGACGCAGGGTAGCTTAGAAGAGAATCAAGGCAAGAAATGTGGTTCAGTTGACTTGAACAATACCCGTGAGATCCAAAAGTATACTTACACAGAACAAGAAAAATCCATAGTTGCATTGGCTGTTTCATGTCTGCGTGCAGACTGACTTCAATGCGCTCTGCGAACTAGCAGCTGAGTTTAAATCCATTCGGTGTTCTGACTTATTGATCCGGTTGGACGATGCAAGCACAATCAGGTCCACTACCAATGGCGCCAAACCTAACCGGGTTATTATTGTTTATGCCTACGGTGCACATATTATATTGTTTGGAAAACTTTTCAACCCTTCTGTCATCCTTGAGAGAGTTATGGTGCGTTGGGTACAGTGGGACTGTAAATTTGGTATGGTCAAACATGTACTTTTAACTCAGTCATTGGAATAAAGACTGTCAGTCATTTGGTAGACAGTTGCGCAACTTTATGGCTCCATTTCTAACAAGCAGTCTTTATGCCTGACCAGTCCATTGATTACAATCGGCAAGATCGATTTAAACCCTGTAGAAGATTGTCATTCTTTCGCACACGGAAGTAGACGTTTCTATCGTCATACGACTCGCGTTTCACTGCAGCTGTGGCGTAGAATAACATAGGTGAGTATACGGCTGGGACGAAGGTTGTCAAACGCCTAAAGACGTATCAGTCCCGCTGATCGCAGAGGCCACGTTTCACAGCTATTAAATACAACAGCCCGTACCTCAGCCTGATATATACCACCTGTCAGATTCAGGGAAATGGTACCTCGTTGCCATAGATCTCACAAATTAGCAAAGCTGACCCGAATCTTGAAGGTTCATGTGGTGACCTCATCCGTCACACTACATTCGAAGGCAGTACAAATTCCAAGGTACGTAGAATATCCCACAATATCGATCGCCTCCCCCTGAATTGCAATTGTGGCGGTCAGCTGTTGCACGTCCAGTAGTATGACCTTGCACTTTCATGTGCAAAACGTATTCCAAGGGACAGGATTCATTTGGTTAGTCCATCCAAAAACAACTGAGCATTTTTCTCTTTTTACAAGATGAGAATGATACTTTCTCATTCAGGCCTACGATTTTTATGTTAGCGGCAATCTGAGCACCAGCGTTTTGAAGACCTTCTAGCGTTCTCATCCTCACCATGTTGGTCAAAAAATTAAACAATAAGTGAGAGAATAGACAACTCTGTGTACGAATGTTTCTGGAGAGCTGTACTCATACTTCCACCTGCCCTGAAATCCGAGAACTCAAAGAGCTTATTGTGTCAATAGACTTTTGAGGGGTTGCCTGCTGAACAAGCATGTTAAGGAGAACAGACAAACCAGCTGAGTCGAATGAAACCTTGGAAACCAAGAATGCTAAAAACGTAGGCCATGTATGCGTACCGGGTGAGTTCGGCATTAGTAACTAAATCGCTATCAACTTTGCGACAATTCGTTGAACGCTTTTTCATATCTCTAAAAATGACACGGTGATTAATGCATAGGGGATAAACGTAATTTCACAGAGAGGATGTGGCAGGACGGAGCTATGAGGTCCCATGATAAGATAAGGCCATCGTTGAGGCTGAATTATCGGCAAAAAAAGGATGAGTAGATTTAGTAGTAATCAACAGGAATTCCATCCTTTAGGTGAGGCAAACGTATTCCGGAAAGCCGCGAGGCACGATACCGCTGTTTTATCATTACGAAACTTGCAGAATCGAACCTGCAACCTATCGGCCAGTGGTTAGATACCCAAACGTTTTGCCACGAGCAACTTAACATCAGTCCGATTAGGTCCCACAAGACGAGTGAAACGTGCATCTGAGAAGACGTCGTTCGAGTAGCCAGTCAATACGTGATGTCGTGATAAGGCATCTGCGACTGGCGAACGAGCAGTGCTTCTCAGTTGTTCAGAACAGATTGGCTAGTCGACAGGATGAAATTTCTACTGAACTTTCACCAAGTCTCCCCATATCGACTGACAAGGGTCAAGAGGAAGAAAAATTTCAGAAATTGAGCGAAACTTTCACCTGAGAATTCACTCGAAAAGGCAGTCAGTATTTGGCCGTGATGTAGTTCTGTGAATAGCGGATGAGCGGTACTTTGATCTTTTCAAGTGAGGGCGAATCAGACTAAGTTGAGAGAGCTTGCTGATGCCCTGTGCTGGATTAAAACGTGGGGCTTTGACACTGTTACCTAGAAGCTAACCTGGATTATCCCAAAATGCTATGTAGGCGCACACATGGATTCTCAGTGGAGTTGCCTTCCGTCACATTTTATTCCAATGATGTCCCGGTTTGCAATCTGAAGACCAGTTTGTCAGTGTCTGAGAGTGACTGTATCGAAAGCCACCGACGGTAGGGATCATAGTGACTTTTGGTTGCCATCCTCCAAGTCGCGTCTAACCATTTCTGGCCAATCTCCAAGTTTTCTAACCTTGATAATTTTCCAAAAACCACTTCGTCAAGTATTGTGACCTACTTTTAGGGACGCGTGTAGCAATAACACCCAAAAACTAATATTCTAACGGTTTATAGCTAGAATACTTCATAATTCAACCTAACAAGTCGTTAGTGTTACTAATGATAGTACTAATAATAATAACTCGTTTGTAACACATATCTGGTGCCCATCTACCATGCCATCCAATAAGAGGATGAGGAGTGAGATAGTTCCACGTTGCTCAGAGTCAACCGAGATACCGTGGTTGGGTTCGAATGATGTATCTTCCGCCAGTAGGCTTGTGCTTTGACCGCTGGGCTTCCTCGAGCTATAATTCGTTGGTCTTTAATCTGTTAGGAGCTGTTCCGTGCAGTATCTCTTCAGACGTGTGCAGCTGTGCGTTACATACACCTAAACACCCTCTCCGTAGCTACACACAGCAGAATTAAGATGCCAGAATATTTGGCGTCCAAAAATGCATCATACTGCCCTGCCAGAAGATTGATTTTATGGGTGTTAAGTAGTTCCTACGGAATACCATAGCCTCCTGCTCATGGTACTACAACAAACAGCAATGAAGCTGTGGTCAAAGGATAGGCCGAATCAATTTTTTAATGCAAACGAAAAATCAGTGAACCCTACTCAAATGGCATACTCGCTATGGCACACCCAGAAGTCCAGAGTGATCCATACCTAAAAAACTGGGAGGATGCTTGCTTAAAATGAATCCAATATCTAATATTCCTATCATGAACTTTGCACACGGTTCGCCTGAGTGTACGCGACACTGTGCACTATCATGCTCTATACAATGGAGTCCAAAGTTCCGTTCCTGTCTACGTAAACAAATGTGGAATTTCCACGGGGCCTAACTGGTGACGGCTGTCTAGGATAAATAATTCAACGAAATGATAAGCCCTTGGCAGAAAACTCTTACTTTGATTCCAATCACCAACAGGTAGAAAGCGAGAACATCCATGATGACAGAATTTGTGCTGCAAAGTGTGCTTCTACTTAGGGCGCCATTTGGACTAGATGTACTCTACCTGCAGCCGCACTATGGGTTTCTTCTACTGTGAGCAAATTCCTTTGGACTGACCCTGCGATATATGAGCCTAATTACTTTTGAACCTACGATCCTAAGCTACTGCTCATCTTGACTTGTTCCAAGAGGACTAGTGGCAGATTGGTTTGTCCGCGTTCCATTCAGGCCATTACGGTGCGTCTCTTTAGTCTCAAATAACCTTCAACTTAGTGAACAGGGTTAGAACATATTTTGATATTTTTAACGATTTTTTTGAAAAGCCTGGACCTTGGATCCGTAGACAAGTTTATTTTGGAGTAGAGCACAGAGATGCTCCGGAGGAAATATCGAATAACGTGAAATCGATGAGCACAAGGCATATCACTATGCTTAGAACTAAAGCCTACTCGGTTTGCGGCGGAAGTGGAGTGGGGTCTTCCCAATACGGCGTGAAACGTTCGATGGGTCTATTCATAGGTTAGGTAGATTGAGAGATAAACATCACTTTCCCAACCATCCATGGTTAGTCTGGTTGACAAAACTGTGATCTTCAATTCCAACTTTTGATGATGATAAGCTTCACAGGATATATATTCGATTTGCTCACCAAGGAAGAGCATTAAAATAAGAGCGTGCAACAAGCAAAAACTTCTGCAAGTTGTAAACACACATGCAGTGTGTCCTTCGGGCCTCAGAGGAAGGACCATCCTAGAGCACGACAACAATGACATCTATTTGCTAACCGGTAGAAGACGTGCTTTGAAAAATCGTCAAAACTGAACGCAAGGAAGACGGCAAGGGGTATGCTGCTTGACAGAGGGACTGTTACAAAAGACTGCAAAATAAAACGGTTTGTAGCATGCATAGATGAATAACAATATGAAACATGCGGTATAAGAGTAGGAAAAACTGAAATGACCTGCCAAGACCTGATTAGGATCGAATGAGGTTGCACTGGTGTGAAACGTAGAAAACTACCAAAGAACTATGACCTATTGTCTATACCTGGCAAAATAAAAGATGGGTTGTGAAAATGAGAAAGTGTTTTTGGAACAACAATGGCTTCATACGAAGGGAATAGAGGCTTGATGGAAATGAATAATGACTTACTGTTCTCCAGCACCTGAAAAGGTTTGTGGTGGGCAATGGTCTGATAGGTAGCGTAAAAGAACAGTAGTTTAAATGATAGTGAAAGTCGGGGTCAGGCAGATCAAGGAATACTCGGGATACTTTGCTGTGTATGTTTTATAAAAAAGGGAGCGACAGATCTTGATGAATCTGCTCACCTGTGTACAGAGGACCAGTTTGCAGCACTGATTAATAGAAAATGTCACTCGTGACTTTTCCGAGATGGATAATTTGAATCCAAGAATTTCGGCTGTTTAAGGTGTCTAACTACCTATTCGAGAAACCATTACGGACAATGTGTATTCCTATCCTTAGGGTAAGTCCTGTGGGGCAGCATGGCCGTTTGATGATTTGACGAATATCAAACAGTGACTCATGAAATCGTCCGTCTGCCGCTGATAGCATCTTGGAGCACCGGAGTAAACGCTCACTCGGTAGACGTTAACAAGTATTTTGTAGAGGGGATCATATAAATGGGCTCAGACCGATGCATACCATAGAATGTGAGCAATTTCCCGGTCACTTGTTTGATCCGTCCAAATACTGTCACAGCATATCGATTTTTCAAGTTTAGAGAGCAAAGTTAGCACAAACGGACCATTTTCAAGCCACATATAACCTTTCAAAATGCAGCACGGACAACGAACTATTCATATCTGGTCCCAAAAATGGACTAGAGTCTAATTTTCGTCCACAATGTAACCACAGGTGATCCATTAACTTTAACATGTAGGGTACTTGTGGACGGTGGTATACGTTTACATAACACGCTAATCCATGTGGGGTTACAGTTGTAGTATGCACGCGAAGGAAGCACCAGGGGACAGTGATTCTCAAGGGCAGGTGTTCACGACAATTTCTGTGGATGGAAAACAGAAACAAGCTCATGGGCCAAAGCCCAGTAGGCAAGGTTGTACATCACCAATACTTATATCTAAATCAAACAGACAAACACCGTATACTACACAGTATACAGATTGTTTAAAGCAATTCCATGTAGATTCCCGCACCCACTTAGCGAAATATTAACGGGGGTTTTTCGGACAATATGGACAAAGTAGGATGCGGGAATCAAAATGCTGGGCCCATTCTCATCGTCTTGCATGGTATGCAACTACTAGGGTTGTCTGCAGCTCATTAATAATTGTGTGGTGGCTTATAAGAGAACCTTAGGTTACACGAACAAGGTGTCTAACATCAGGTAGATTCTTATCCGTATTCTGACGACAGCACGTGGCTAGTGCTCATCTGTTCCCTACGTGTTAAATATGCACTATTTTGCTGTCAGCTACGTTGGTCGCTGAACAAGGTATAGGCTTCACAGATCCACACGAGATTGGTTTCATAAGTTTCCTAACGTTTGCAATTTAGGCACGACACGAATAGGCCAATAGGCGCGTGAAATAAGTTACTTTTTATCTATAATTTTTAGTCAAATCCCGCTTACCGATAGGGTGATTGCCGAAGGTTTTATTTTCCAAAATACAGCGAATTCGAACGTCGTATTTAAAGTAGAAAGTATCGAGATAGTTCAGTTTAAACTTAAGAAGCGCCCTTTCGTCAACGAAAACGAAATGTGTTTCCTGGTCGCTTATTCTGCTACCCTACCGAAGCAAAAGTGTCCCTCTGGTGGCACACAGATTAATAGAGCCTAGATAATGACTCCACTTTTAACCGAAGCCTTCGAAAACCGGCGGCAGAATTAGTTTTTCTTGAACTACAACAAACGAGGTTGGTACTCTTTTCAACCGTGCTGGAGACAGACTGGTGATAGCAGTGATTGGTTGCAAATTACAAATGAGGCAATCGTGGCCGCGTCGCTGGGCATTCCCCCCGAAGCGTACACAGTTTTTTGCCTGGCGGGGTAAGTGAGCCCTGCCGCACACACCCTATGAAGAGCGATATTGACCTGAGGGAGCAAGAATGGTCACTGACCCGTTCGGGCCATCCGCACTGCGTCACAAAAAATGAAATCTTGCTTCTGACGGAATTTCGCCACGAAGAATTGAGCTGCGTAGATATAATGAACAGTTCACAGCTCTTTCATATGTGAATTGGCGGCGAGGTGGCTTAGAATATTAACAGACTCATTGGCCGCTTCGCCGGAACGCTGATTGCGCTTCAATGCGTTCCTGAAAGACGGCATCCGGCGGCGGTTCATAGAGAAGGGAGAACAAACGATTCTACTGGATGTCCGGTTTCAAAAATAGGGGACGTCTCGAATGGATGAGGTGGCGGGTAAGATTCTGAGGCCTAGTAAACAACCTTGGCTAAATTGATTGTTGTCCTGTTTCGGAACAGCAATGCGACTTGCCTGTCACATAGTGAGAGCAGATTCCGTGTCAATTAAACACGTTTCGTGTTTGAAAAGCTATTTAGTGAATGGATAGGACATTTTGCCACCTGATTCGATACTTATTCAACGGTCAGCCATCTGCCTGCCTCGTGCGAAGCAACCATTATCGTTTCCGACGAAGGCGCCCAGTATTACATCTGTGGATGACAGCCGTTTAACTGCTATAATGATAGTAGGTATACTTCCCAAATTGTACGGAGCATACTACTTACCAATGACCTGTGTGGTGGTCTGGCTACTCAAAAAGTTACTTTACCAAAAGTGTGTTTATTAGCGAGCGGCCGTAATTAAATGTGCTTGTTTTGTGGTCGGCAAGACAACCAAAAAAACCAGAGCTTTTTCCCTCTCGAGTAAAGCAGACATTTGAAAATATGAGCTACTGCTGTGTCATATTCCGCGTCCCGCACATTTTTCCGGCCCACCATTGACTGCAGGGATTTAGAACACTTATTCAAATTAAACAGTGAAGTTCCAAATTTTTTCAGCTACAACGCAAGTAAATAATACAAGCTGCCCTGAACGGATCAGAACTACACTTTTATCATGACGAACTTATTGGAGCTTTCAACTTGAAAAAACTGTAATGAAAATGGCTTGATTAGTCTGAAAGTTCTGTCCAATTATGAACGTTGGGACGTTAAAACAAATATTCTTGAACCTTCAAAGTTCAGTTGGCTGACTGGTAGTCGTAATCCAAGCGGCTGACTTTTGAGCCACCAGAAGATGCGGCGTTTCGGCGCTGATGATCTTAACGGGACTAAAGACGACGGGACCTCCCTAGTAAATGTTCTGTTCCCGCGCCAACTTTGGTTGAATGGCCGAAGTATTAGCGGACCCCACTAGTATCCAAACATCACTGATGGCCTAAAAACTATGGATAATCTCTCCCACTTCAAAGTCGTTTTTATTCGAGTATGAAAAATATAGCATGGACCCTTTCACTTAGCTCTTGCATTTTGGCGTAAAGCAACCACTGTAAATCCCGGATTTCCCTTCAACATAAGTTTCCTTTTATTCGTATGTCTTTGACATCCAATTCTTTCACTATTTTAACAATTCTGTGAGAGGATAACTGTCGCCCGTTTAGAAAGAACATTTTTCGTCGTGTTGCACAACTTCGCCGTACTACCACCAACCCGCAAATACGAGCTCTTTCGAGTCAGGATATTTTTAAAACCTAACAAATGTGGTCGTAATAAATGAAAACATGAGCAACTCACTAGAATAGACCGGCATCCATTATTCGCACAATGCTCCCAGCTGCGAAATCTTTAGAAATGGAGCAAAACTTTCTACGCCAAAATGTTGCATTTTGTTTGTATGTTCTCAAACCAAATACGGTCTTACCCTACGTTCAAATTTTTGCAGCCCGCCAAATTTCACTGTTCACTGAAGCAGCCATGCCTCTAGCTGAAAACGTCTCCTGGGGTAATTTCCCAGTATCGCTGGAACCCCGGGATCCCTAAATGGGGCGCAAAAGTTTGGACTGTGACTCTGAACTCATTTGCACGATGGCTTCGATCTACCTGACATAGCTTTCGAAAATTCATTTCCAATGTGCGAATACTGAGCACCGAATGGACCCAAATTATTTTAAGTGAAACTATGGAGGCTTCGGAATTGCAACATTTTTGTTGGGTTAGTCCAATCAATTTGCACGTTTTGTTGATATGTTTCTGAAAGCGTTGTTTTAAATTAAGTGAAAGTTCGAGGTCATCGACTGCCACCGATTCACGTTTCTTTACCGGTTTATGAGTTAAAGCACGAGAGCAAACTTTAGCGTGCTGTAGCATTTCGCGGTTTTCATTACCAGTGAGCCAACATCCACAGAATACTCATTGCAAATTTCACCCAGAAAAGTAGTGGATTAACGTTTTCGTGCGTAAAACCACTTAGACGTAACAAACTGGAGAACCTTGCTCGGCGAACTACGGTATAACATATTTTTAAGGAGCTCGCATTCCTTTTGGTATAAAGACGATAGAAAATTTGATGCACAATGCAGTAGTGATGGTAGTATACATCTCCGTGAATGATCTCAATTCTCTTATATGCACAACTAGTCAGAAGATAGTGCAGCGTTGTGAACTAACTGCATTTTAATCAACAACGCAACCGCATATCGTCCAATAATGATGAACTCGCTTTGAGTTACAATAGGTTGTCAGGCTCCACTATATTGGCGGAAAATAGGACCAACAGATGCCGGCCGTCATGAACCAGTTCGCGCTGTTTTATACCTGGGCTACTTATCGTGACTGCAAGACCCGTGTCTACGTACGACGCTGATTACCAGGCCTACGCCATGCGCTGTAATCTAATATAATGGCCAAAAATAGCCCTTCATACTCATAAGCGTACGTGGTGTCAAGATCCCTGGCTACTTATATGTACTTCCGGATCCGTATTCATGCAGTTGGCCGGTTTTCAAGCATAAACTATCCATGAGAAACCGATTTAACGGTGTTCGACAGTCTCCCATACTCAGTTATTTTCACGTTCACCTTGGCTTCTTATAGTAACTGCCGGGCCTTCACCCGTGCACACAGCTTATCACAAGCCACCATCTATACATAGTAGCCTAATCCAACGACCAAAGACGGTCTTGTGGTCGGTCTGCCAAGCTCATTCCTAGAAATACACAGACACTTCTGGTGAATTGTTTCTATTTATTGGCTACATCGGCGCAAACATAAATTAAGGAATGCTAAATTGTGGGTCGTTTTCACGTGTAGCGTTGTTCTGGCATCTGGCGGAGGGTGCTATCTCTGAGCATCCACCGAATGTTTCCGCACGATATCCGCACCGCCCACAACCTCTGTGCCTGACAATTCGAAAGACCGCACGGTTGATAACACCTAAACGATCTGCATGCCATCTCCCCAAATATATGAAAGCAACTTTTGTCAGACGCCTTTGCTGTTGACCTGAGCCTACCTTGCGATGGCATACATTCCGGGCAGTCCTAATATGAATCAAAAGAACTAACTGGTAGCCGGATAAAATATGCTAACAAAGAGTCACTTAACACCTGCGGTATGACGCCTCAGAGACAACTCGTTTTTTGTAAATGCGCCAATCTGAGGTCATCTTATCGCACAAAGATGCAACAATAGCAGGGATCCCACGTTTTTATGTGTTGTCATTACAAACTTTAAGCTAACCTAGCTGCACACAGCTTGACTAATGCACGTCCATCATAACCATGTATGTCCACACCCGTTTGCGTCGACTGCATACCTATTATCTGCACCTGAATATCGGTTACCACAGAAATCGAGCAGTGTTGATCACTACATTATTTAGAGGTTGCAATCACTTTTAGCTGCCCGCTATCTCGGGCCGCAGTATAAATCATACTATACACTCTCTGGCAAACGTTTGACATGATTTCTCATTCGGGGCCCCAATGTAGACACGACTGCTTTATTGCCTCGTTCGAATGACGGTAATGAACCACTGCGCGCATTCAACGGGTCCAAAAATATCCTCCATTTCCCTTGTCCTAATTTGTCACGACTCCCTGGCCAATCCTGACTACTATGATAACTTCAAATGACCCAAAATTTTCATGCGCAGGGTAGTCAAGGAACCTAAATACGGTGTCGCGAAGACGGTACTGCGGCTGCCATATCCAGTCTGATTGCTCGTTCGTGGTTTGCAATATCACTAATATTCCCCCAACGAGCGCTACTTGCACTTGTAAACCATCCCGTCCCGTTGAGTCTGCGTCATTCTATTGTACTGTTGGCTAGTTCTGCCCATAAAAACACTAATTTTTTCAATGTTCCTATCAAGAGATTAGTAAACCGGTGAAGACAAAACCTTTTACGATATAGGGTGTGCTGGCCTCATATCATAAAGAAAAAACTTATAGATCTGCCGACTGCGTTCGCTTTGTTTAGCAAGACGCCTGCTAGTGAAAACTCTCAACTATACAGGTCGCGAATGTGTGCTTCAGTTTGAGTTTGTGTGAGAATTGAGTTTCGTACGTATATCGGTATAACCAGACGAACTAGAAATCAGCAAAGCGTAGCAACTAGCACGTATATATTCGAATTGGCGAATACTTACAGCATATGGAATATTAAATCAAGAGAATAATGAATAGAGCAACGAATAGAGTATCAGTCATTTTCATCACAGTTTGCGTGCACGTAAATGGTGCATATAGTTTTGGGATTATTTCCAAATGCAAAATAAGTGAAGGATGCAGCTTTTCCGCAAACTTTCTCGTCGTCTTCAGGTGAAGCAGTCAACAGCCATTGAAATAGGAATTTGTAGCCCATACTGGACCTGGAGGACGGTCAAACAAACTTCAACATAATTGCTGCCTCATTGGGGGCTTCTAGGGTGCGGATAAATGCAATCAAATGGTGAAGCTTTATGTTAAGGATTAATTCGTTCAACCTACGGTTTCATGGAAATTTAGGCTGTGCGACTGAAAATCGTTCAAGTCATGAAATGCATGGCATCGCTCTTCTTTGTGACATCAGTAATAACGCTCACTTCAAGCTGATGGGCAGCACGCTATCAGGCGTGAGCGTAATGGTACAATTATAATCAAAGAATGATTAGCAGGGTTTGTGCGTACTGAGGATTGCGCGGAAAATTGACAGTCTCACAAGACAGGAAAGCATGTTAGCGTGCCACTTCTTGTTTCGGGTATTTGGGGGCAAGAAGTCTTAGCTAGGTTTCTATACGGTACTATGGTCGCTGGCTTGTTCGCTGAGCTGGGCAATTTGATTGCAAACATTTCACTACCAGTTGAGGTGACATAATCAGTGCGTTATTGGTGAACGTAGTTGTGCGTAGCGGTGAGTTAGTGGCTGTAGCCACTGAAAGAACGATGACCGTGTCCCTGTCACGGTCTGCGTAAGTTCTAGGTGGTCTCCTCTGATACCATTATCACTATTGAAAAAATGGCCTCGCGTCACAAACTGGAGTCTCACCCTTTGATTTCTTCTTGAGATTCTTTGTAATATCGCATGCTTTCCGAGAGCTGTGACGGATTTTTCCTACTTTGTCTACCACTTCACCTGGAATTCAGCTTGTGGGATGCCATTTGCAACAGATTTTTGAAGGAGGTAACTTCATGGTGATTTTCGGTTTGCTCGCAACAGACATATGCTGATGACGGGAGTACCTTAGCGTCCGATGTGTTGCTTTTTTTCAAAACTGACAAAGTCACCGGCTGTTGAGGTTCCCGATACGGCACTTTGAGTGCCGCATAGGTTCAACAAGCAAAGCGTAGCAACTAGCACGTATATATTCGAATTGGCGAATACTTACAGCATATGGAATATTAAATCAAGAGAATAATGAATAGAGCAACGAATAGAGTATCAGTCATTTTCATCACAGTTTGCGTGCACGTAAATGGTGCATATAGTTTTGGGATTATTTCCAAATGCAAAATAAGTGAAGGATGCAGCTTTTCCGCAAACTTTCTCGTCGTCTTCAGGTGAAGCAGTCAACAGCCATTGAAATAGGAATTTGTAGCCCATACTGGACCTGGAGGACGGTCAAACAAACTTCAACATAATTGCTGCCTCATTGGGGGCTTCTAGGGTGCGGATAAATGCAATCAAATGGTGAAGCTTTATGTTAAGGATTAATTCGTTCAACCTACGGTTTCATGGAAATTTAGGCTGTGCGACTGAAAATCGTTCAAGTCATGAAATGCATGGCATCGCTCTTCTTTGTGACATCAGTAATAACGTTCACTTCAAGCTGATGGGCAGCACGCTATCAGGCGTGAGCGCAATGGTACAATTATAATCAAAGAATGATTAGCAGGGTTTGTGCGTACTGAGGATTGCGCGGAAAATTGACAGTCTCACAAGACAGGAAAGCATGTTAGCGTGCCACTTCTTGTTTCGGGTATTTGGGGGCAAGAAGTCTTAGCTAGGTTTCTATACGGTACTATGGTCGCTGGCTTGTTCGCTGAGCTGGGCAATTTGATTGCAAACATTTCACTACCAGTTGAGGTGACATAATCAGTGCGTTATTGGTGAACGTAGTTGTGCGTAGCGGTGGGTTAGTGGCTGTAGCCACTGAAAGAACGATGACCGTGTCCCTGTCACCGTCTGCGTAAGTTCTAGGTGGTCTCCTCTGATACCATTATCACTATTGAAAAAATGGCCTCGCGTCACAAACTGGAGTCTCACCCTTTGATTTCTTCTTGAGATTCTTTGTAATATCGCATGCTTTCCGAGAGCTGTGACGGATTTTTCCTACTTTGTCTACCACTTCACCTGGAATTCAGCTTGTGGGATGCCATTTGCAACAGATTTTTGAAGGAGGTAACTTCATGGTGATTTTCGGTTTGCTCGCAACAGACATATGCTGATGACGGGAGTACCTTAGCGTCCGATGTGTTGCTTTTTTTCAAAACTGACAAAGTCACCGGCTGTTGAGGTTCCCGATACGGCACTTTGAGTGCCGCATAGGTTCAACAATCCTGAATATCAAAAGGAAGAATTGGGTTCGTAATTCTACGGTACTATTTACAGAAGGGTAAGCATATGTGTACAAAAACCTCACTTGTTTACGTTCGTAGCTTCAAGAAGTTCACAGGTCAGTCACTAACCGGCACAGTGCAGGGTCAACGTCCGCACATCAAACAACGGCGAGCGTAATGATGGCTCAGTAGCGTGGGTTGCGGTCATTCCTTCCGACGACGGTCTCGTGATTCTCATTGGACGTGCGATCACGCATGAGAAAAGCAAGGAAGGCTCAGCAAACGGGACATGAATGCACATGGGTAAGCAGGTCAGCGGGCACATTCAAGCACATTCACACATGTCAGTACACAAGTGTCGGAAAGGACGGCCTCTGTGGCAAGGTGAGTGCCGGGCACGAATTAGCAAAACAACTGAAGATCAAAAGTACATGGGCGGGGTAAGCAAATGAGTGGGGGAATTATCATACGGTGAAGTTAGATTCAACACCGGCCAATTTTGGGCCCAAATTTGCCTGTACCCGATAGCTTCTCAGTTTCTTTTTCCCAAAAGTTTCACCTAAGCCGGCGAACATCTGCTATTGAAATGCGCTCTACACCCATCTCACCATGGCTGGTGGACCTGTCAAACATCTCACCATATACAATCTTGAATCTGGCTTCTCCGCTCGCTAGACTGAATCGTAAAGTCATTGTGAAGCCACTAGTTACGTATC
Source organism: Opisthorchis viverrini (assembly GCF_000715545.1). Classification (NCBI taxonomy): domain Eukaryota; kingdom Metazoa; phylum Platyhelminthes; class Trematoda; order Opisthorchiida; family Opisthorchiidae; genus Opisthorchis; species Opisthorchis viverrini. The sequence continues at coordinate 295,177 of NW_008751805.1, forward strand.
TAGAAAAACAATACAGAAAGTCGCTCAGAGTGCCTCCTCTCCATATACCGCACAGTACTCCAGAGGCTCCGCAGAGCTTACATCTGATTCTTTGTTGCAAACTTAAACCAAATTAATGGCTCACGACTCCTGACACACCGATTCAGCAACTAATATTCCCAACGAGCTAATATGGAGCAATTGTCCAGCAGCAGGGTCCTAAATGCCACTAAAAACATTCCCTATTGCTCTGCAGATAAAACCAAGTCGTTCAGGGTAGTTTTTGGGCTGCCTGTGGGTCGAAAACTGAGTCTGTAGAATTTTCCGCCCAAGTCAGTCTAGTTTATTCTGGTCACAACAGAAGTTACGAACCCACAGTTGTGGCTCTGGGTTCGCGGCCCACTATCAGATGGAATAAAACGTCAGTACACCTCAGCCACCATGTTAGAACGTAGCCTTAATTAACACTTGTCAAGGAAGTGTTCGCGCTTGTAGTAGCTATTTAGGGCAGGAATGATGGTGGATTTATTCACCAGCTTGTAGAGATTATACCGACAGAGGCCTGTCCAAAAGTATTCAATGAGAAATCAATATAACTGGGATGGCCGGAAGAAACCCTGCGATGCCCATGGCCTACGTGGACGTGCATAGCTGTAGCTGCCTTCGTCAATATCGAGGCTACACCGCACCAAAACCTACCTCGTCAACCAAAAAAAAGACAAACCAAATTCGCTGCTCCCAGGAGTGGACACATACAACACATATAAACATACAGCTTGACTCCCGACTCTCCACTATCAACATCCGAGGATAGCATCGGAAGTCTTTTTCGTCACGCACCACTCACTGATTAAAGCTGATGGTAGTGCTTCGGGGACTGGTGACCTTCACCCTCGCATCCACCTTCCTTCCTAGATCGTCCTAGTATCGTCCATCTCACTAACAACCTCCAGGAATTTACACCCCCCAGTCGTTACGAGTTTGGTTAACCCTCACCACACCGCCTCTTAGCCCACATGCAGTAGACTGTCCTGTCTCAGGTAGTATAATTATACTGGCAATCTTAGCTTGGCTCTGATGACTACACTACTGAGTACAGATTCATCGTTATCCTGTCTTGTTTGATCACCTGATGTCCTTCCATGACTGTGGTAGACGTTCATTTTTTGCCCTATTAAAGGACCATATCCTGGCTGATAACCCCTATAACTCTCCAGACCTCATTGATCTCATCTCCTTTCATCTTCTCCCCAAGCTTCGACCCATGGTAATGCGTGCTATGGACTATCTGTTTGGCCGTTGTCAACTCCACCCGACTTGTGCATCACGAAGGAAGGGATCCCGACCTGAAAATAAAAGGAAAAACAACAACAACACTGCACATCTCAGCCTAACAACCTAAATCACGACGTCCATCACGGGGCTGTCCAGAAACCGAAGTACTTCAGTGCAATGATACGGCGCTGGAATACCCGGTTTGATAGCATACCCGCAATTGTTCCCCTCTTACTTTGTCCAGGCCCTCTCGCTCACTGGTTCCCATACCGACAACCACAATCAACCTTCATTTGTCCCCGGCCACCACCGGAAGGCGTTCATTGCAATCTGCCGAACCTTCTGCCAGATGTAAAGATCTCGGCGGCTTTTATTCGCACTCCTCACCAACTGAGTCAATTATTGCTCTGTTTGAGTGAACTCGTTTCCCAGGTAACTTTTGCACTCGACCCTGTTTCATCTGCACAACTAGTAAGTCTCATAAGCTTCACTGCACACTGTAATTCTGCGTTTCCTGCTACCATTTGTCCGTAATACACTTTTGCCCCACTACACCACCCCCACATAGCTTTCCGTGTCCATCCGCCAGAGCCCAAGGCCATGAAGCCCTAGTGATGGTTCCGGGCTTTAGTTCAAACCGGCTTGCCATGTCGTGGCAGCTCTGCTGACACTCCACATCCATTTTTCCGGCCCTACACTTCCTGTAGTTTGAAGTTTTTTGTTTTTGTCACGTTCCAGTCAGGAAGCTCCTTGTTATGCCCTCATTTGTATTGTTTTCTTTGCCCGTCACTTTTAAACCCTAACGTTCAGATCGCGTGCCATCTGATATGTTCTCCATAGAACATAAAGAGACCTTGTAATTTCGGATTCCTACCCATGCCACCTCAGGTGTGATGAACTCTACTTCATTAATGTTTACTGCTTACGTCACTTTCCCTTTTCCCATTAATCAAAAACCCCACCAGTCTTGCCTTTATTCCGACTGTAATACTTTGATCGCGCCCGACGGTATACTACCCACTAGTTGGGAATAAATATTATTATTATTATGATCGAGACTGCGCGGTATCCCGCGCATGCAACAACACGTTTAATTCTAGTGCCTTCTTCTTGAGCGACCTCGGCCAGCGCTAACGCGAAAGTTTCACTGGACTCGATAAGTTGGAACTTCATCCAGGATGCCTTGATAGTATTGAAAACGTTCATCAAAGATGCGTGAAGTTGTAGCCAGAGGGGAGTTGCTCATTGGTCCGTACGAGAAACAGGTCTACCTCAGATGGAGTTGAGGGTTAATGTTTGACCACGCCGAGAAGATATCTTGGTCGACTCAGTGGGTTTTGAATCCACAGTGATCCAGAAGAAGGTACAGTAGTGGTTTCGGAGATGGCAATCGGGGTAGACAAGGCCGCATATAAGTACAGAGCACTGTACCTACACCCCCACGTTTTGGATAGTGTTCTGTGGATAGCTCAGCGTCAGTGACGTTTGGTGTGAACTAGGTTTCTGTGGGTTCCATTGGGGACTGTTGTTCAAGGCAAGCCGACTGTTGGATATCAGGAAGTTTGTTGAAAAAAATACAACAGTACTACAGTACTATCTTCACTGCATCCGAAGGTAGGGAGCAGAGGGGCTTGCCACCAAAGAGGTCAGCAGACCTAATAGTTATACGCCGTTTCGATCCTAGGCTTGGATAGGTTCTCTGTGGCGTACCCGTCTGCATCCCGCTTTGGTTCTTCCGAGGACTACTGTTGGCTGCGAATGGGATTTCGTCCCATGGTAGTACGAGCTGCGCAAGCCGTTTGTCTTTTTGGAAGATTGTTGCTTCATGGAGGGCGAACTTTTGACAGCTGCCGCCTGTAGCCTGTGTAATTCCAGGATATGGAGGTTTGGACTCGCCGTTGTATTATGATTTGCAGGGAACATGCGTCCGTTACTTGGGATTTTGGTGCGGTCTTGTCACAGATATGTCCCTCTGACGCCTTGTTGGGTGACCTGCGCCTCAAATGGCACCACCAATAAGTAAAACTTTTGATGGCATCCCAAAGAGACTCGTTTCCGAAAACGACCGCGTACTGCTCCCAACAAGCAGCTTTTCGGTTGAGTGGCTTAACCAACCACGGTCGCTTTCACTTTGTGTTTGTGTCCACTCCCAGGATGTCCGCGATGAACATGGCCAGTTCGGTGTACGTAGGATTTCCCGGCGTGTTGTTGTCAGATTTGCTGCTTTGTCCCTCGGTGTCATGACTAATGACTGAATTCACTTTTCATGAAGTGTGGCTAGTGGTTGGACGTTTCACATTTTCAGTGGTTGTGGGGCTCTTGCAACCGTCTCCAGCGTCGAGGCTAACGCTTGCGAACGATCTGTTGGTGAACTCTGCTCCTTGTTTCTGCACGGCTTACCCGGTCCAGCTTAGAGCCGGTGACTTGGTTATTGATTCCACCGCTGCGCCTTTTTCATCCGTTAAAGAAACAAGCAACGGCTGCTCCACATATTTTGAACGCTTTGTTTCCGTGATACTTGCCCAACCTTAGGCACACTCGTTTTTTGCAGCCGCACATTCCGTTACCTTTTTTTTCAAAAATGCGCATTTTAGAACGCATTTGATTACGGCGAATAATCTGGCCCTCGTATTAAGGAGTTCAAATATTTTAGTTCAGCGCATTTATATAATCCCGAGAGGATGTGTTGCGAATCGATGACAGTCTACCAGCATTAGGGCACCTATTTGGACCATCACTTATAACCATTGAACTAGTGGGTGTTGGCCACCAGACTTCGGCTACCTGTTAGCCTTGATGACCTTCAAAATTCCATTGGACCGTTACGGCGAATAATCTGGCCCTCGTATTAAGGAGTTCAAATATTTTAGTTCAGCGCATTTATATAATCCCGAGAGGATGTGTTGCGAATCGATGACAGTCTACCAGCATTAGGGCACCTATTTGGACCATCACTTATAACCATTGAACTAGTGGGTGTTGGCCACCAGACTTCGGCTACCTGTTAGCCTTGATGACCTTCAAAATTCCATTGGACCGTTCATACAATTGACCTTGGCGGCAGATCGTAAGTAGGCGGCAACCTCAGGATAGGCGCAATTTCACTTTGGGATGACGGAGGGCAAAGGAGATCCATGTCGGGTGGTTGAAGACAGCTTTGGAGCTATAGAAGTCCCCTTGGATAGTTATTATGGGGCACAAACTGAAAGATCCAGGAGGAATTTCAACATATGCCTACCCCAAGATAAAATACCTGTAATGCACCGTATCAGTGCTCCACCTATTCACTTCTCTCTAGTTGTCTGTGGTGTATGCTCTTGCTATGTTGAAGGAAATAGCAGCCGGTATTAATTGTGCGAAGTCAAGGATAAGCTCAGACGAAGCCACCGCGATCATTGGGGCTTGTCGCGAAGTGTACTCCGGAAAACTCGATGATCAGTTCCCGCTAAGTATCTGGCAAACGGGTTCAGGGACGCAAACAAATATGAATGTAAATGAAGTTGTCGCCAACAGAGCTACCGAACTGTTGTGCGGGTCCAGAACCGGTCAGCCTAGAATTCACCCCAATGATCACGTTAATTGCGGTCAAGTACTCACATTTGCTTTGGAGATTTTGTATTCCTCTAGAGCTCGAACGATATATTCCCCACTGCGATGAACTTAAGTGTATCACTGGAGACTGCTTGGAACACTATCCCTGCCCTTGAATCCCTGGTAGATGCGATAAACGCAAAAGCTTCCCAGTTTCGTGATGTTGTGAAAATCGGACGGACTCATCTTCAGGTAGGTATCGCTTTTCTGCCTCACATATCCATTTAGGATGCCGTGCCTATGACATTCGGTCAGGAGCTGGGGTCTTTTGGAGCGCGGCTGTCAAATACCATCGGACTGATTAGGCAAGGCGTGAAGTCCATTTGCAACCTCGCCGTTGGGGGTACTGCTGTTGGGACGGGACTAAACAGTACCAAGGGCTTTGACTTGGAGATGTGTGACGGCGTGACCAAGCTTGTGGAGGAAACGTTGAGACAGGTTGGTAATTCAGTTATTTGTTTATTTATCCCATCACTCGGTCATCACTGGCAGTTCGGCAATCATGGCTGGGGCGTACTCAAACATTACTTGCTGAAGAAAGCGTCGTTTTCTGTTCGAAACGATTTCTGGCGAAGTGTTTGCGGGGAAAAGCCATGACATGGCATAGTGAAATGAAAGCACTCACAGGTCGTGAATCTGCTTGCAGGTTCTCCCGAATGAGGACTGCATGTACTTTGCAACTTGTAGTAAAAACCCGATTTTCGTTTTTTCTTCGGAAGACAGTAGGAGGCTGTTGAGGAGACTAAAAACGTATCACTTTGGATTTAGTTTAGGTGATATTTAAAGAAACACGAGCGTTCCACACCAAGACCAAAGGCCTCGTCACAGCCCAGTGTACGTCGGCCCAAGCAAGGGGATGATTATGTGTACCATGCTGGTAATATGTTGCTTTTACAACCCACTGATCATTTTACTTTCTTTAAAACATTCAAAACTTATCCATTTTAACTATAATGTCTTCATATGACTTGCTCGGTAGGCTGTAGTTTTGTTCTAAGATCTTGCGAAATTAGATCCGCAATAATAAACGATGGTTAGGGCCGGCCTCTGTTACTTCTGTTATAACTTTCGGTTGCCGGAGAATCACCAGTCAAGGGTTCCTCCCTCCCCTGAATGCCCTTGTCAAAAATATGGCTCGTCCCTCCGGTTGGGTCTTTTTTTCCAGTTGTCATCTCTTTGGATAGACGAACCTCGATAGACCCATTTTAATTGCCGCCTTAAAGAATACCTAGGGACGCCATCTGAACGGACGGGCAAACGTATTCCGTTTCTCGCGACCAACCAGATATAGTCTATCGAGTAGTGATTTATCCAAATTTCCACTTCGGTAAACACGGAGCCCGATAAATGATGGCATACACTGATGTGCATTCTGCACGTCAAGCCTGGTGTTCTTATGGGTCCGTTTCTCAAAAATGAATAGTTTTGGCTGGTCCCACCCATGCGGGGTCTCTCTTGGTCACTTGTTTCACATGCCCTCTCTAGGGAGAACGTGGAGTAGTACCGCGCAGTTAAGACCGTGTTTTGAGGTCTACAGTACTTCAGAAACGAACTTAACTGTAATATTATTGGTTGGGTTTTTATTTAGTAATGAAAAATTCCATTGCACAAGTCTGTGTACTTCGTCACAGGGAGACGTGTCCGGGGAACACGTAGTTTTTTTGGAGTTGGGTTATGGCCTCTTAAAATGTACCAATTCCGAGCCAAATCTAACGACCCTACTGAAGTTGCCGCCGTCGGTCTATGGTCCTTCTTGAGAGGGACTCCTGTAGTCAGATCCTCGTCATCGATAACACATGAGTGTTCAGCAGCCGTGCTTCGTTGCATACAAGTATACTTTATTAGAGTGCCTGATTGTGAATGAGGGAATGAAAGTGGATGGAGGAAGGAATCCAGTGTTAGGTGCTTACACCTCTAGACACTCCCTCAGGCGATCTGGATAGGAACTGACGGCAAGTACGCATTTGATAACGCTAAACAACCGTATGTTGCAGTGTCTGCATCCAAGCATACCAGGAATCACATGGACACCATCCGGAAAGGCGAGTTGCACGAAGACAACAGAGACTCTTCATACCCATCTACCCAATCAGAGGTGATCACATTCTGATAAGACACGGAAAACAGCACGCTCTTCGGTAAGCGACTGTTCGGCATGTGCAATACGTGGCTCAACCATCGCATTTTGGCGCTGGACACATCCTTCGATTGCAGGTACTGTTGCATAATCGAATAATCGCAGTCAGTTGCCACACACAGCAACCAAAAATTTTTAATGGTTTAGGATTGTGTAGGGTTTTCTGTCATATCGTCGTTCGGCTGTAGCGCTCTATCGATGCCTAACTGCCATGCCGCCAGAAGGTGACACGAGGTCTGAGATACTGCCAGGTTGCCCAAGCCTGGACAGGGGAAGTTGAGAGGCAGAGGTTGGTTTCGAACTACGGACCTTCTTGTTAATAAATTCGCGCTCTAACCAATGAGCTATCTCGCCATCTCTCCCAAATACCTGGAATAAATCGAATCGAATGGCTTACAAACGTTCAGTATTTGTGTCATTGAGGTTTTGGGGCACGGTCTTCCAAAGAAAATTTTCCGTATTTTGTTTCCTCATTCTTCTAGGGTTTAGTGGTCTCTTCATAGACTTTTCAGTCAAAATTTCATCCCATAAGTGAAATCAGCCTGTACTGAAGAGCGTAGAACCGCTGTACAACACCACAAACCACCTTTACACTTATTATATATATTGTTCTCTGTTGGCATATTGGATCGCATGGTACAGAATGACATTCTTTTGTTGAATAGTTTGTTCTGTGTGAGACTTGTTTTCTTTGACACTACATTGCCTTTAAGGATTTTTCAAACAATTGGCTGCCCTTTCTTACGTAGAGCTGCGGGGTGAGCTCTCCTCGATAAGGGTTTGTCACTAATTCGCCCATTATTTGCATGAGCAGCTTGTGTCCACTCTGGGTGAGCAATCTGTGAGGAAGGTTCGAGCACGAACAACAGTATTCTCTCAATCCAGGTAGTTAACCCTATCTTTCATACCTGGATAGCCGAATGGGTACTACCTTAAATTCCATCTCGATGACTCAGGTTAGAACTCCGTCTGATTTCCTTGAAAGTGGCAGCTACCCGATCCGTGCAGCTATTTCAGAAATAAAAATGGAAGTTACCAAAATTCGCAACTGATTGCAATAAGATCATAGCATTGTGGAGGTTCTGATTAGCTTTTTTTTACCCAATAGCCTATAATATTTCGCAGACTAGCTGACCGAAAGTCCTCTCTCTTTGTCCCTCACTCCAACACCTTTTGTAGCGTTATGGTGATACTGCCAATAAGTACATGAAACTAACGTTCACACCAGCGGAAAACAAATTCGCTGCTCTTGCGGGACACGATGACCTGTTACAACTGAGCAGTTGCTTTAATCAGACGGCTACCATACTTTTCAAACTGGCTGGAGATTTCGCGTTGCTGAGCTCGGGTCCAAGCTGTGGGCTAGGTGAATTGATATTACCTCCCAACGAACCTGGGTCAAGTATAATGCCAGGTGAGTGGAGAACAGAAATATATCATGCCACGAATTTTTCATTGAGCCTATGGATAAGTAAGTTATCCGAATACAAACTATGCACCTTGGTATTCCTACACCTGTGGTGAACTCGACATTTTGTGGCATAGAATTTGAAATTAACGCACGGGTTATTGTGTATATGGTTGTCAATCGCTAACTGTTTCATATCATTGTCCGGTCTGTGTTAGCCTACGAAGCCACAACACCATTGCAGATTGTGGTGAGACCTATGATGAATAAACTTTAGCGAATGGATTTGTTTACTTCAGACATATTCTCTCTCCTTACTTATCGATTAGGAGTCCCTTCGGTGTTGAAAAATAATGTTGGCATTCTATCTTATCGTTTCTTTCCTCCACCACTAAATACTTCTCAGGCAAGGTGAATCCGACCCAGTGCGAGGCGCTGCGAATGGTCAGTTTACAAGTGATGGGCAATCATTTCACAACGAGTATGGCTGCATCACTGGGTCAACTACAGCTAAATGTTTTCAAACCACTTATTGTGGCCAAAATGCTGCACTCGTGTCGACTGCTTCGGGATGCTGCCATTAGTTTCACGCGAAATTGTGTTGAAGGATTGCAAATCAACCATCGTCGTGTGGAAGAACACGTCCGAAACTCCTTGATGCTAGTCACGGCGTTGACTCCTCATATTGGATATGACAAAGCCGCTCGTTTGGCCAAGTATGCGAAAGAAAACAGTCTAACGTTGCGCGAGGCGGCATTAAAATTAGACATGGTCAGCGCTGAGGAGTTCGATCGTGTCGTTCGACCAGCATCTATGGCATTTCCATTTTCTGAGGAAAATATGAACAATAACTAACTGCTTCTTGTTATTTGTGCCAACTCGTGTTTTTCATTAGGAAGTCCTTAGATGTCATTGTTGAATTCAAATTGTTCATTTCCATGTTCCTACTCCTGTGATTTCGTTCGCTTTTGGCCTGGCCTATCTTATTGTTTATTTCATCTGTCGTTTACATCAGTTGTCGTGAAATTGGTGGGGCAGCTAGCGTTCTTAGCGAATTTTCGTTCCCCAGGTTGGGAGTTCACTTAGGGGATTTTGTTCCAAAATGCGGAACGTGGTTAAATATGGATGGTTTGGGCAAGGTCACTGTTACCCAAATTACGTTTTTATCCGATGCAAGTGATCTTATCACTGCTAATACACTAAACTTCTATCGCTCCTCGCCCCCATGTACTCGCGTCCAGTCTCTGACACCGACAGTCACTGAATTTTTGCGTTTTCTACTGGCACGGCAGCTCGTGACAATACAAACCTAGCACAATGACATTACTATACTACCTCAAAATGTACCAAATATTACGCCGTACTTTTAGTCTAAAGCTTGGACAGGTCCGCTCTTTATTAGTGTATGTGTATATGTTATCATTCTCTTCCCGTTGCCAAACAGCATAGATTGTGGCAAGGCTGACTAACTGATGTTTACATTCTGCTGCAAAGTCACTCGTGGCTTTCCAGATTTCATCCCCAAATATAGCGTTAAGTGTCCCTTGAACAAATAAAAAAGTTGTTCAGCTGTAACACCCTTTCGGTGCCACCCATTCCACCAAAAAGAAGCACGAGGGCTGGGCTACCACCAGTGTAACGATGATACTACTGATGGGGAGTCATGAGAGTAGCATCGTTTCTTGGAAATTCTCTTGAAATAGGAGATCTTTTTGCGGAATTCGTGTTGTCGCTTTGTAGCATTTGCTTGGATTTGAGCAACAGTCAGTGCATATCCAGGAATCTTCAAGAAGACGCTTTCAAGAGAGGATGGGTCTTCAGTTTTTTTTTTAAATAAGATGCAAATGAGTTTTGCTTCCCTGTCGAATAATCTGTAACTGGTCATTTGGCATTTTCTGATAACTCCGCAGCGAAAGCCTTTCTCCTTTCACCAGGTTGCTCAAGAATAGACAGGAGAAGTCGAAATGCTGAGGTGGGGTTGAAACCACGGACCTTCCGGTCAGTATCTTCGCCCTTTAACCACCGAACCGTCTCTCCCCGCGGACCGTCGATTCTTAGTCATAACTCAACTAAATAGGAAATACAGTCCATGAACAATCATTATGTCATCTGCGTACCACACTATCTTTACGGCATGTTTGGTCGAGGTCCAAAAGTATCTGAAACAGCATCGCACTGATAAAATGGTTACTTGACTAGTTTTTATCAATTCTTCCATCTTGTGAACCGCGAAAATCAATAGAATTTGAGTGTTCCGGGCATTTTGTAACCTAGATAGACGCAGATGTTCGGAATAGACCCTTGATGCCGTGCATGTTAAATAGATTGTTTTACCAGAACAGCGGTGAAGCTTGGTTCACTTTGACCTACCTCGATTTGCGTTTGGTGTTGCTGGATGCATTTCAAGAATACGAATGGTTACGATGAGCTTTTTCGGCGCGATGTTAGTTAATTTAACGAAAACAAGCATTTAGCTGCTTATTGAGGGGCAAGATCCGGTTAGTATTACACAATTTCTGGTTTTATATTTGTGTAGGGATAGTCGTTCCACACTAGAATTGCAAGCTGTTCGTTGAAAGGTACGTCAGTTTCGTTAGGATCGGATTTAACTGATAGTTCACGTTCTTGACAAGTGGCTAGGATACGATCAAGCCTGCTGGAAATTGTAGTTGCTAGAGGTAGTCTTGAGATGTCGCAATACCCCTTTTGAAATTCTCACGGTCATTTTTGGTTCGGGAACTAGGTTTAACGGCTTCATCAGCAAATTTTCTCTCCTTTAACGATGTGTTAGTAACAGCCAAGTAAAGGTGGCTTAGGACATTACTGGCGCTAGCAGTACTCTTGTTAGAGCTCCGTTCAAGGAGGTGCTTACGGAACGGATTTGCGCCTTACACGGAACTGTGGTGCTGCTGGCTTATCTGTTTCGGTTAAATCTGATTCACATCGACTATTTCTACTGCAAAACTTTCTTCCCAAAGGTTCTCATGGTTTGGCTATTCACTGGTAGCGCGACAGGTTTTTACTCCACCTGAAAGACGCGTGAAAGTTGCACATGATTCGCCCACCACTGTTAGGTAGCGCAGGAAGGTTACTCGTGGTCGTTTTTGCAGTAGTAGCTCACCAACTGGTCCGCCAGCTCTACATTACTGTGGTAACTGCCAAACCCTGGGGGTGGCATAACATCGTAATAAGTCGTTTATTTTCCCCTTGGCAAACATATCCACAGTGATTCGATCTAAGTAGTCCCAGCCCACTCCTTATGTAAACGGTAACTTGTTCAGCGGTTGTTCTGTCTTACGGAACGTGCTGTGTGAAGGCATGTCATGTCGTCGCTTTCGGCTAGAGTCGATTTTTGAATGGAGTATACCGAACGAGTATATGCCGAGGGAATTTCAATACTTTTCCTGGTTCTTTCCCATCTCACGAATAGAGTCTTGTACGCATATATCCAGCGCTTTGGCTTTGGCCTAGATATGCAAAACCCTACGGCAACCACTTACGGTCAAATCTGACTGCACGTTTTAAAAGTAAGCGATCGACTGTAGCTAATGGTCCTAAATAGTGGGCCGAACAAATGATGCCAAGTCTGTTCTCGCGCTGCGACTCTGTTTACAAGTCCAAAACCCAACGACTTGACAACACAGACCTAGTTAAGCCGTAGTTGTCGCATCACCTCTAGCAAGTGAGTCGGAATGCTCAGGTATTGAGAGCAAAGTATCGGCTAGTTACGGTACTCTGCATATCGTATTGTTTGAGTGGCTCACTCTGATTCGGGTGGTCTGGCGAACTGCAGATGAGCACTGGACATGGCTTGCGCCGGTGTGTCGCTCACTCGTGATACCATAATTAAGTATACTACGGTCTAGAGCATGCATGTTAGATCAGGTGGTTTCACGAAGGTTTCAGATTTGCGGGTAAAACAGGTGCTCGTGTATACATAGAGGAAAACAAGCGACACAGATTTAACCGCACCACAGCCGATGATCTATTTTTTACCATGAAATATTAAGAAAGGTGAGGGGATACATTACTTTCTGTATGGTGAGACACTGGCCCATCGGAATTTTACTGTAATGAATACCTCGGTATGCTGTAGTGTTTTGAAGGGGTTTTCCGATAACGAAAATCACGTAAACGTGGGATACGGATCCCATCATTACATACGGTAGCTTTTCTGTGATACAGTATATTGTGTCGGCTCGTTTGCTAACCCAAAGACTGTCTATATAAAACTTCCACTATCAGTGGACGTCATGAACATCCGTTTTTGGTCTCATATTCAGTCACGTACGTCCCAAAAATAGAGCTGTGGTTTGCAATAATTGTCATGATTGGTTTACGTCAAATTTTCTGATTGTGCTTTGCCATGAATCCGTGTAGATGCATACATGTACCCACTATCGATCGAAGTAAGCGTGAAAAGCTACACAAATCATCAGAATTAAGGAACGTATGATGGGTCTTAGGCGCCCCTCTTAAGTCTTGGTATCTAATGCACTACTTTCAATTCGCTGTGATAATGTTCGAAAATTCTTCCTGATTTTTTGGGAAATTTATGGAGAATTTCGCACTTAGCTTGACTCGTGCCCCAATCGTACAAAGTTCGTGTTCTCTAGCTTCATCGTTTTTATTCGGTTATCGAGTGGTTGATTTGCTACTCCAAATAGTAAGCGATACTTGATATTTCACTCATGGTGAGTTTATACTCAGGCATCCGATCCACGTTCGCCGGTCCTCTTGTGGATCACCCATAGTGCTCCGGTTATAAATGGTCAAACAGTAATGATAATTTATACTGTGCAGGACACGTGCACTGTGCACATGTACTGATAACACTAAGCGAATTGTTCGAAAACGAAAGGGGAGCCGCTATATGATCCCCCATGGCGCACCGCATATGTTGTGGACATCCTGACCAATGGCTCTACTTGGGGTCTTAATACTCCGTCAGTCCACTTTTGACAACCACTGCCTAGCAAGAGGGGGTCACTTTTCTACACCCCCAAAACATCCGAGGGAAATTTACTCCCACAAAGTCTAACTTAATTTCTTGTTTATCTGAAGCATAACTTATGACTACAAAGAGAGACTAATCAAAACCACATGACTTGTTCTCTATATTGATTCCACCGTTTCCCGTCGAAGCCATATGAGTTTGGGAGAACGTTTGACGTTAATCTATTGATGCAATCTCAAACCCAACTAAAATAATTGTAACTCCAATTGCAAGTTTATCCATTTGCAGGTAGGAAGAACAATCAGGATGCTGTTGCCCATAACCCTTCGATTGATTCTCGTCAAGCCTTTTCCTTCCAACTGTGATGTATGAAAGACACCCGCATGAGAATAAGGAAACCGGTGCGACCGGCAACTGAGACGTGACTGCATCATCTCATCAGTTGATTTGCATTATCTCGATAGGACCGAATAATACTGAAGTTTCAGTCATGAATTAGGCAGTTATTCTAGGCAGAACACAATAAGGAAGCACATGATGGCTAGCTGAAGTGGTGCCACATACAGTGCGAATCCAGAAACGTAGATCACTCAACCGTTGAGGCAATATCATCTTGGTGTACACCTGCAACACCAAGGGATGTTGATCACGCCGATGGAAGGCGCTGAACAAAGTGGAGGCACTGAACGTGTAGAATTACCCCCAAATGAACTCACTAAGTGATTTGAGGCTGAATGTTTTCACTGGTCAGCAGTGGCACTGGATCACGTGCGTACTGTACATAGTCATTGCTGAAACAAACCCACAAACTAGCGAATATACACTCATCTGCAAACTAATTTGGTTCTTTCGAGAGACTCACCTGGAACCCAGCTGAATCTCCCGTTTAGGATGTTCTCAGGCAACTGAATGTGCTGCACCAGGCCGCCTCAGGTTTCAGTCGCTACGATACATGTATATTTGTAATGTACTACTCACAAGGTTGCTGAAAATCCATCGACAG
>NW_008751805.1:310176-358796 GCF_000715545.1 Opisthorchis viverrini
TAAAACATAAGGTTGACGGAAACCCGGGGACTGTGCCTACCTGATGAGCCCCAAGAAGGGCGAAACCGGTCGTCAGCTGTCGATGGATTTTCACCAACTTTATGAGTAGTACATTACAAATAAACCCACAGAATCTTGAATGGCTACCCAAATGGATCCAGAGGTAGTCTCAACACTGCCTAGTTAGATGGAAATGACCAAAGACGAGCAGTTCATTCGAGTCCCGGTTGAATCTTTCGTATGCTTATGACTGGCTCGAGCACTTTATCAGTTGATGTAGTGCGCCTGAGATGTACGCACCCTCATACCTGTTTTGGGATAATTTATGGACTCCTACACACTCTACAGTCACTGAACAAAGGAATTACTTTTCATGAAATAAAATAAACTGAGATGACCACACGCAGCGCATACGCGACAGCTCATCTGACAGGATGGATGCATATAATCACTGGATCAATGAATTCCAGATCACCCGAAACTAACCTGTGAAAATTAAGTGAGGGACAACCTGAACCATGTTGCTCAGGTCGTTACAGATGTAATATAGAGGGAAAAATTAACCTTATTGAGGTCCTAACAATGCTGGTTGTGAATGGATCATGTAGCGAATAGTGTGCAGAATATTCGACTCTTGCGATTAGTTCAAAAAGTCCTTTTTGGACGGTTTTAGGCTTCTTTTCAACATAGCTGACGCTGAAATGCGTTTTTCCGCACTCCTGAACGAGGCGGATACAAATCTATATATTGATTACCATACCCGCATTTTTAAGTGGCTAGTGGATGAACCATTTTGTCATTGGAAACCCAGAAAATTAGGTGACATGAATGAAGTTAATCAAAATCAACTGGGAAGGAAGTGATAGTTAGGATCGCTGTACAACTCGTAAACAATTTGTACCTGACGACAGCGATGGTGTTCGAGGCTGGTGTCAAAAGGCATAACATGTGCTCCGGTCCGATGAAAGTATCAATGTATATTTTCACTGTACCGTATTTACTTCGCTACCACCATTTTGATTGATGCATGCACATCCGGTAACAAGGATCGGATATGAATTGTGAAAATGCAGAGCGAGCCTGTTTGCATTAGGCATAAGTCGTAGAATGTGTAGAATGCGGGCAAATGGAAATGAACCGCTAATGGGCGAAGAAACCATCGGTTGATTGAAAAACCTGATGTAGTAAATTAAGGTTTGTTCACACCGGACAACAGGTAGAACGAACAGGTTGAAGGACAGTACATCCTCATATCAGTTCACGTCAGGGGTAAATGTGTAGGGCGTAAGGTTTGTTCATCGTGCGTGCTACAGCCTTATCAGATCTTCCTATATTATCATTGGCAATCTTTTAGTTTCCGCCCGTTGACTTTCTAACTCCCTGTAGATGTCTTAGTTTGAAGGTCTGTTCGACTTTCATATACTGGAATATGTGTAAAACTGGTGCTAGTGTCAAGGAACCACGGGTACAATGCAAACGGGTATGTTCACAAATTCTGATCACACTGTTCACAAATACCTCCGCTGAGAAGCCCAAAACAGAATAGGGGTTACCTCGAGAACTATTTCCGCATCAGCATCGGATAAGACAGAATATTCAGTGGAGATTAGAGGAAAAAAAATCACTATAGAAAAATTTCAAATCACTCAAATGCTAGTTAAAGCGGCTCAAATTTCAGTTTCTAAACAGGTGCCCTTGAAGCTTGGGGATTTTCTCTCTCCTGGAAGTTCGACACTTAGACCGGTTGAGAGTCAGTGCTTAAATCCGTCTGGTGACAGCATTTCGAGTGCCTACGCGGAATTATAGCAATCACAGAGACCACAATGACCACAACACTGTTTGTCCGAATGGATTTTGTTCTGTCAGACAATGACCACAACACTGTTTGTCCGAATGGATTTTGTCCTGTCAGACATTTGCGCAATGAAAAGCGGTGTTTGCATGATTTTTTCTCCTACAGAAAAGGTGTGGTCGTTTCAAGGGAATTTAGGTGAAGTTCAAAAACACTTTGTCGTTCCGATCACACAAGTGAACCATGAAAACTATTGCGAACACAAGTGGAATATTTGCAGTGGAATATTGTGGTTGGTTTGAAAGAATATTAGCACAATTATCAATCAATTCTGGGGTTCAGGTACGCAGTTTCGTGTTTTCCTCTCGCACTGGCCATAATACTCCTACTACTGGTCACCCCTCGAGTCTACAACAACGTCCCCATTCATCCGTCACTCAGTTTATAGCCCTCTTAGGTGAAGTCACTTTTTAGAGGGATGGTACGCCCCTTTTCGTCATCAGACATTTTCACGAAGGGTTAAGTTAACATGCTCTTGAATTTATTGTATCTTACTATGACTGTTACTGTGAGATAGAAACAAGTTTGCATTGCGATTTGAGCCCTTGTTGCATATTCACTTCCAGCATGTCGTGGCATACAATCAAGTATGGCAATCCTCCCCGGTGTGCTTCAGACTTGGATGGACCACGACTTTGGTCCAGTGTTGCGATATTTAGCCCGTACTTGACATGGTGGTACCAAAAAGCATTACCCTAGATAGTTCTTTCAATCAAGACCAGGGCGAAAATGCTTGTGATTTTGTTCTGAAATTAAAGACAACCTATGCTGAAAAGCAAAAGATCACTGTACAGTCGTCTCATACCAATTTGGGATCATCCGTAGTGTCCGTTTCACGAAACTCCAGTATGGAGTGACTGGCTCCCACTTGGAAAGAATTTGGCCCCACTCACCCTTCACTCACGGAAATCACATCGCGTGGGCATGTGTTAGCTGGCCTCTGAAGAATGAACGACGTCGCATCCTGTCTAACTGCGAGTTGATCACGATAATGGTCAACCGCTCGTGAGCTAAATGTCAAATGTTCAAACCACAGGCCGGGAAGTCCTGGGGTCGAGACTCCCTGGATCTCTGAGAGATGCTCACTTTTATTGGTTCCCTGTAAGACTGAAACAGCTGTACAGTGCTTCTCAGCTTTACAGCATAGATTGTTTTTACCTACCGGACGACATCTCGAATTCGGCGTATCTCCTCAAACTAACAACCAAAAACATTGTGGGCCGTGCTTTCTGTTCAGATACAAAGTACCTGACACTCTAACTGAATGACAAGCGGTTTTATTAACAAGGTAATCTTAGACCTGAGAAAATTCCAACGAAAACGTTCTGAGTACCTTGAGGAAGGATAAATAATAATATCATCGATGCCGGTCACAAACATCATTAGGAAGACCAAACAGCGTGGCTTTTGTGGTTTAGTCTCTTCTGGGACAGAAGTGCATCTGAGGGAAACCTTGATAGATAAGCGCAGTATCTCTCCGGACAACGAACTACCAGCGAAGGAAAGGGAAACTGAATAGTTATGGGCTATTGGACAGGGAAGCAAAAATCCCATATGCATCTTGTTTATAAAAACTGTGTATCCGTCTTCTTCTCGAACATGTCTTGCTGAACTTTTCTGGATACCAACTGTCTATCACCCAAACGTAAACGAATGCTCCAAAGCGATTTCACAAATTCCCTAATTAATCCCACTTTTCAATAGACGCAATGCAGACTTATGAGAAAGGCACACGCTACTCGCATGCTTCATCAGTAGTATCCACAGTATCTCTGCGGAAAATTTGTTGGACTATAAGTGTTTTGAGTGGGCCGCTCTGGAGGATCATCCAAAAAACAGCCAATCTCGTTCGGTTTATTGATGATTCTTCCAACTGTAAAATCCATTTCTTGAAAGACCATTGGCTACGAGATACCACTTCAAGTCAGACCCTTCAGTTACTCTTTTGCGAGGGACATTTCTTTCTAGGGAGTTTTGTCTACAGGAGCAAGAGATAGACCTTTTGAAAAATCAGTAGTTGAATGAAGAAAAACAGGTTTAAAGTTCACATGTTCCATTGGAAACTATTGACGTTGTCTTTAAGGAGCCTAACACAACTAAGCCACTAAATGATAATATCTGCTTGCAGTCTTTGACGGTTGGCGGCGACGTAATCCAAAGTGACGTTTGTACCTGTCACAGTATGGCACATATTGCTGATAGTATGAGGAGCTTCGGGAAATTTTGTGATTTTGTTCTGTAAGTGAAGTTATTTCAATGATGAAAAACAGAGAAGCATTGTACAACTGTCTCATCCTTATTAGCAGTAATCACGTGGATCTCGTGACTGAAGAATGAGCGGCACTATATATTGTCCAAGTGGAACTTAATCACACTGATGATCAACCTCCTGCTGCCAAACGGTTGTATTTGTACAACTCTCCTTATTAGCAGTAATCACGTGGATCTCGTGACTGAAGAATGAGCGGCACTATATATTGTCCAAGTGGAACTTAATCACACTGATGATCAACCTCCTGCTGCCAAACGGTTGTATTTTTAAACTTCTAGCCAAGAGGTCGCGGACTCTCCGAGATTTCGTGAAATGTGCATTACCGATGATTCCCAATAAGGATGAAACGGCTGCACTGTACTTCTCGGTTTTTAGCATAGGTTGTCTTTAATTTCAGAACGAAATCACAAGCTTTTTGCCCTGGGCTTGATTGAGTTCACTTACAGGACGAAATCTCCACAAAAGCAGTGTGTCAGAAGCCTCACTCCGAATTAGTGAGCCGGTGGTATGACTGAGCTAGTTTGGTCCATTTTTAGGTAGCCTTCATACCACAAACCGCATCAGTGTAAAAGGTCGAAGGTCAGGTTGAACACGGATATGTTCCACAGTATCCTGCACATTATAAATGACCAGGAAAACTGCAACTTTGTGGGGGTAATTAGCTTGCTTTTTCGTAGTGTGGTCAAATGGCCGTTTGTTGCACACCTCAATCGTACGCTTCTGCCACAATTGGCCAACCGGACAACCCGAGTTGACCTATGGTTATTTCATAGGCTAGGTCGTGCAACAGTCTGTTAAACCTGATCTTGCCCCTTGTTTTTTTATTGTGCCTTTCGTGAATACATTTTCTACTCTTTGGTACTGAACATTTGAACAATGGTGCGTTCTTGTAAAACAACGGACTGAGTCACTGAGCTCTTGGAACCTGACTCTTGTCACAATCGTGTTTAGGTCCAAAGAGGAAGAGACTTGAAAGACAGTGATTCAGCAAACCCCTATCAGAAAAAGTACTTTACTAGTTTTTCTTTTCCTCTTTCGAATTCCACGGTACTTCGTCCTCTAAAGGGGAATATGCGTTAATAAACAAATTTATATTTTCAAGAAGTGATCCTTATTGAGAATAGTGGCAAATATATAGATCGATCTGAGCATACAATGCCAGAAAAAAGTATTTTACTTGATGATGTGAGGATGCCTCGATGGATGGCGTTGTCAAATTACGTTTGGGGAAATTACAGCAAGTGAGAGTTGTAAAATAATTCAACCAATCCGTTTCGGTAGTGATAATCTAGCAGGATGAAGCTTCATGACTGGAACAGATGGGCAAAGTTTTTTGGCCCACACTTATTGTTTGTGAAATTGCAAATATCCAGAATGGTTTCAAATGCCGGTTATCTTGGTTAGTGCTTTTGGAGTGGTGACCATTCCATCGAGGTATTCCTCTATTTTTTCGCAAAAAGATTTTTCTTTGATTGTATTATTGTCAATTATTTGTTAACTATAAAATGTTTCTTATTTGGCCTCAGTTATTTTTATCGTTTTCCAACAAATTCGGGGCAAGCTTTTTGTTGCCCCTTCCAAATTCATAATAATGACTTACTTCCTTGGGGGACCACCCCGGCTTATAGCACCAGGAGACACTGACTACGGTGTCAGGCTTGCAGCAAGCTCACCGACAGAAAGTCAAGAGAAATGTGAGACTGAGGGTATAATTTCATATTGTATAACTGATCTTGCTATCATGGTGTTTCTTTATTATAAGAAATTAAAATAAGCACTTTCAGTAAGTCAGTCTTTGGTGCCCTAGGGATTTCTGCAACCTGATCTTTCTTCACTAGCCAAAGATGATAAGGAGCACTTTTCGGTCTTTTTAGGATTTTGGACAAAACGTTTTCCATCGACGTTTCTAATGCTAGGGAGATGAAAAACGCGGATGATAGAGAAATGAAACACAACATAATTTGGTAAAATAATGAGTGTCAGGTGGCAATAATTGAAGAATGTGCCGCTCATGAGGAAATTCCAGGTCATTTAAAACATGTCAAACCCAACCTGGTACTGTCTAGCTGCTTGTGCCACTGACAATGAGGACTGAGCTTGAAAAATCGGCTGGATACGCGTACTGGATAAATTCTGCAACCTGCCGGTTTCTACAACGTCACTAGCCCCGGACTCGGGTTAGCCACTGAAGTCAGTTGTGAAAATATACTCATGATACATACTGCAGAAGCCACGTTCGTTATTATCTGATGTACGAATTGACAGATGTATTTATCTTATTGAGATATACATAGACGAGATGACCACACCAATGAATAGCGGGTCTGGAAAAGAAAGGACTGGACTGTTGGATCATAAACAGAGTGTAGAGGGCAAAATTGGGTCACATACAAAAACCTTTCATAGGGAAGCCTAATATACACACTCTCAGCAGGCTTATTGAAGGCGTTGGTGGCGCTCTGCGCGCAACTATGGTGTTTCACGTATGCTCACTGAAGACGAGCGCTTACGTACTGGGGGTAATATCATTCATAATGATTCGGAGTTGGTTGGACTTGGAAAGCAAGTAAAAGAGTGGAACTCAACAGGCGGATGTAACAGGATTTATTGACCAGATATTTGGCCTGAAATGTGGAAATATTGAACTCAATAATATGGACCAACTTCTTCATATGTAAGTGGCGGTTGGATTTATAAAAAATACGAGTCATGTGATAAAATATGACTTTAGTTGGGCCAGATTAAGACAGTGAGACCAACAAAATTCCGTGATGTTCTTCGCTCTCATTCAACTTGGAATATTTACAATTTCCAACATAGAACGCCCGACCACTGATCTACTTTGATTTCGTAGCTGGAAACCCAATAAGACGTCATGCTGAGTACTGAGGAAGTAAGAAAGTTGAAGGGCAGCTAGCCCTGAGATGCATAGCACATGTGTAACGCTCACGACCAAAACTGAAATGTTCAAATGAGTGCATTTTGACGCGAACTGAGTTCCTTTTGGATTCTAAGGAAACACAGAGTTGACGGAAATTCGGGAACTGAGTCAAGGTGGATGAAACCGGTTGTGGGCTCTCGAGTTGCTTTCAGCTTCTTTATTAGTAGTGTATATGAATGATTCCCTCTTCGCGCTTAGCGCTCTCTGATAAGTCATGTTACAGATGTGAGTTACATAATTGCTCGCTTGAGTTAAGTGGGGGATACCATCCCAATCTTCAGAAATGCCGAAACACGCTACCCCAACGAAATTGTTTATGAAAAACCTCTCAGCCAATTTCTTCGTGTGGATAACAACTAAATCAAATAGGTACCTCAAAAGCCAAACGGTGTTCAAGAGCGGGTGTTGCTGAGGTCCATAGGTATCCAGGTGTCAAGAGCCTGGAGTATAAAGTGTGCCAGTCACCTTGAACCTAATGATCAGGCGTTTAAGTAGGTGCTTCGCGTTCGGGACACTAGCACGATGAAGCTCTATCGGTTGACTGGAATTCACCTAAGGCACTGAGGCAGCTCAACAAAAGGTCGCAGCTTGTGGAGTGATATTCAGCAGCAAAAAGTACAATTGGTTGCAGCTTGTGGAGTAACAAAAGCCAGGAGTGATATTCAGCAGCAAAAAGTACAATGTGCACGACGGCTTCGCTTGTTTTTGGTTCTTTGTAGAAATCAGATGGGGAATCACGATCGATGATTAATTCGGGGATGTTGATTACCAGCTGCTTTTGCTTATCTGTGAGACATGAAGATGAATCTCAGGTATTGATTGTAAGAGTTCGGTAAAGCAATTCACAGATGTGGTTTGCGCATTTAAGACCTGGTCTCAAGCTAGCCTGTCAGATGTTAAAAGGAGCACAGTTTACTTAAAAACCTTAGTGACCGCTTATTGTACAGCATTACTTTCCTTAAGACAGCCGTTTTGTTACGTACTGGGGGAAAGTGATTCAATGGTACACTTATCTGTACTTCTGGTCGCATAAAACTTATTTTTGGTTTCCACAGAGAGACATTTCCCGTTCTAACAAAGCAGACAATAAAACTAGTCTGCCGTTTTGTGACATGAATCGACTGCCTGTAAAACTACCGTGTTTGGTTCGTTGGCAGCCGAAAATCAATAAAAAGAACATAAAAGACAGTTTGTTCGACCGGTGGCGGACACCTGTGGAATCAAACTGTCAATGGTTGGTACGTTTTTGCTGTTTCCTTCATAACCAACGGCTTCTACGAAACAAGGGCGTTTTCTTGTGTGAAAAAAGTTCTAACGTCTATGGAAGTCGGCAAATGCGCCTGTCCTCCTGGCTTCGTGGAAAACCCTATCGACGCATTCACGTGGTACGACAATAAAAGCAAGTTATGGTTTTGAAGACGCCTGTCTGTCTGCTTAACTGCATCGAACGATAGTCGGGCGGTATGCCAATCCATTTGGCTACAGCATTTAAGTCTATCCAATCAGCTACTACGAAGAACCTAGAACAGAATGGTGGACACAGGCAGATTTCGCGTATATCAAATTGATCGATTTATCTCACCAATGTCGCTTGGGTTCTGTTTCCTCGCAGATCAAGTATGAACTGTAAGTGTATTAGTGTGATATGGGGCTTTAGTTCAGAGGGGGAAAGCACCCAGTGGACAGGTCACATATTCGGCTCAACCCTGAGGTGCTTGTGTTCTCGTTCACACCGTAGGAACTCGGGGTTTAAGCAGCAAACTAACAGTGCTTGTAAGGGATAAGTTTTGTCAGTGTTTATTCAGCTAAGTTAAACACAGAGCTACAAATTGGAGGTCGGTCCGGTGATTCGTGACTTGGACTTGAGCCAGGCTGGATAACGTGACTTCCTATAGCTTAATTTAATTCGCCTGGCCGCTTGCAATAACTTCGTCTGCAAACTTAAGTCATCTTAGGGACGGATGCGTCCATCCGTACCTGCTAATGAAATGTTTTGAATGAAAGGAAATCCGGCTTAAACAACACTGCAAGCAAGCGTTTCTCAATCAAGACCGAAATGTAACAATTTTGTATCTATCAAACCAATATCGTTATGCTTTTTTTCTCCCTCAAAGATGGTAATGAAAACAAAGACTTGAGTTTTTTATAGAGGAAAATGTCGGTAGTTCAGGTACCGTAGATGGTGGTCTTTGGCTTGTTCGCTGAGCTGGGCAATTTGATTGCAAACGTTTCATCACCAATCGAGGTGACATCATCAGTGCGTTATTGTGGAGCGTAGTAGTGCGTAGCGGTGGGTTGGTGGTTGTGTGTTGGGTGGTGTTGCGCCTGTGTTAGTATGCGTGCTTTAGCAGGGGATGATCTTTGATCGCGATAAGTTGTTCGGTCGGGCGATTCCATCGGTTGCTCCGTTGTCCTATATCCCCAATCTTAACTTGAGTCCCCTCCACTATCTGCTGCAGTTTCAGAGCAGACTAGATAAACCAGATCAAGCGATTTTCACAAGCGTCAATCGATAACTTCGCATTTATTAACCAAGTGATCCGTGTTTCACCAAAGATTCCTTCTTGTTAGCAGTGTCCAGATGAACAAAGGTTACCTAATTTGGCATGTTGAGGGTGGTATCAAAGATGTTCAGGATTTTGTGGTTTTGAGTCCAATACTTTACAGCTAGAGAAGTTAGATCAAAGAATGCACCATGACAATGAAGAGATATTTCCTAATGGGGGGGGGGGTTTAGATCGTTTGTAAGTTGAATGTTTGTTGTAAAATGATCCCAAAGTGCCAAAAGGCCGCATCTCTAAAGTTTTTGCATAATTGACGGCACTCTATCGCACTCTCCTTTCTTCACAGGTCTCTTACCCTCTCATGACCGTTATCCTTTAGCAGGTTCTCCTTGGATGGCTGGTATGAAACAGGGGATAGTCCAATCGTTGATTGAGGATTAATTCTCAATCCAAACTAGTGAGCACCTTTCTTCGGCTTTGTTTTACTAAAGAAATTCAATCTTCATGGCCGGCATCTTCAGATTGTTTTTGTTTGTTTGGACTGATCCCACAGTGGCATTTTTTTGCGTATTTTGTAACCTTAACAGGTTTTTCGATAGAGGTCAAAGGTCTAAGAAGGATGGTCGTTGGCAATTCTTGACACACACACACACCGTCGTTTCAACTAGCCGACTCATTGTTCAGATAATCACTGTTACTGACTGTCCAGATTGAACCTACTTGACAAATTTTAAAACAGCAAAGTAATGCCTTATGGCGTAATTTCCGTGATCATGTTCAGTCTTCACTGAAGTAATGAAAAAAGGAATTTTTACTGCTCCCGACCTTCCTCCAGTTTGATGCCACCTGGGTTCGAAGTGGAAGATCTAAACGGTCACAAAAGGCACTCCTATTGACCGCCAACAGGAATAACGTAAGCTATTTTCTTAGATTCAAATGTATTTTGCCAGAGGACCGACAACAGCCGACTGGTGTGTGGTTTGAACAAACTGTGCTTCGACCGGTGAGCACTCTTACGTAAATACAACTCGTTAACTCATGCACCCGTTTGCAGCACCATTTCTTCCAATCCTATCAAAGTTCATAGAATCCCTACAGTTTAACTAATTTCATCCACATAAAGATACATCTGACTAAACGAATATACTTGTGCGCAACTAAGCTAAGATTCGAGTTTTCTATGCAGAAAAATGTTCGTAGCTCAGGTAGGGTAGATGGTTGTTGGCTTGTTCGGTGAGCTGGGCAATTTGATTGCAAACGTTTCATCACCAACCGTTTAAGCACAACCATGAACCCACCGCTACACACAACTACTCTCCCCAATAACGCACTGATGATGTCACCTCGGTTGATGATGAAACGTTTGAAATCAAACTGCCCAGCTCAGAGAACATGCCAACGACCATCTAAGATTCGAGTTATTCCAGATATCTCACTGGCTTGAATAACATTATTCTACCCAAACATCTGTGTCCGCTTATCTTATGGAAGACTGTTAGCCCAGTACAGTTCACCACTTTTATTAAGAAAAGTCGGGCTAATAACGGCCAATTTAGTATACGCTAAATCGACTGTTCCTCAGATCTACCCTTTAAAAAGATAAGGTGTGACATAAGTGGACGCACAGTGTCGAGCGCTTCAATAGGAGATTCTCCAAGATTTTAAGTGGTATAAAGAAGCTTTATCATTTTATCCGTGATATGTCTTCTATCTTCCAACATTGCTATGACGCAAATGGCAACATGTCAGCAAAGAATATTTTCTAACAAAGGATAATCTCATTTCGATTGTCAGAGTGGAGTTGAACTTCGTTTCTCTTCGAGGGAGTGTACAGGAGATAATGACTTGTCGGTTAGAAGGCAGGAATTGATTGATTCAGACGAGAACACAGTCCGGTTCTGGTAGGTATCCCTAGATGGGCTTTGTGTTATGTAAACTCAAGTTACACCTCCCCTAATTTTTTTTATTCTAGCGCTCATTCAACGGGTTTTATGAATTTAATCAGATGATCCTTTTTTAAACTAAAAAGAAACTTATTTAGTATCATTGAACTTCATGAATTGTATATTCTTGTTTTTTTCAGGACATGTTCACTAAAACACTCTCAGTTCAAATTCCACTGTTTGATACATGGGTTGCTATTATAACGGAATGCACCGTAAAGTCTTTTCTACATGGTAATGCATCGATTTCCCATATGATTATCTTCCGTCCCATGTTCTCCATTTATTAATTTGTCCTCATAGGAAGTTGGAAAGTACCACTAAGGTTTACTCAGCAGCGAGCATTGATTTATTTTTACGGGATCGAGCCACCTCAGTCCAAATCCATAGATAGTTTCAATGAGAACTGACTGCATGGTTTATATTTTCTTCCCTAGAAGACAGACATTGGACTAAACAATCAGTGCTTCAGACGAGATCGATTCAGTCGAACAGTCAAACGTGAACGTTGAAACTGGAAGGTACTGAAAGCCACTGAGTTATCGCTAGCTGGGTTGAATCAGGCCAGTTCATGTAGCTTTTTTCAGGTTCACTAAAACACTCTCAGTTCAAATTCCACTGTTTGATACATGGGTTGCTATTATAACGGAATGCACCGTAAAGTCTTTTCTACATGGTAATGCATCGATTTCCCATATGATTATCTTCCGTCCCATGTTCTCCATTTATTAATTTGTCCTCATAGGAAGTTGGAAAGTACCACTAAGGTTTACTCAGCAGCGAGCATTGATTTATTTTTACGGGATCGAGCCACCTCAGTCCAAATCCATAGATAGTTTCAATGAGAACTGACTGCATGGTTTATATTTTCTTCCCTAGAAGACAGACATTGGACTAAACAATCAGTGCTTCAGACGAGATCGATTCAGTCGAACAGTCAAACGTGAACGTTGAAACTGGAAGGTACTGAAAGCCACTGAGTTATCGCTAGCTGGGTTGAATCAGGCCAGTTCATGTAGCGTCTTGTTTCGTTTGCTTTTTATCTTTGCCAAATATATAACGGCATATGCGCATAATCGGTCATGGTAAAATTTACAGTTGCTCACCAGAAACATTCTCAAAGTGTTGTCGAGACACCATTTCCACACTGTCAACTTGGGACTTCACTTACATGACTGGACACGACAACCGAGCACGTCAAGATCCTACTCTTTGTTCGCCAATCAACACAGTAACCTAGAGACGGTGCGGTACCGTCGTCGGCATTTATCTGTGAACACTTTCCGCTGCAACACAAATGTGCTTTCTTTCCTAGCTATCCTGCATCCGTCTTTAAAACCTTCATTCCTAGAGCATTCATGTTTCAGTAAGGTTTTCATCTGAAGATACGACGTCGCAGTTCATTGAGATATATTCAGCGCATAATCCAGTAAGTGGACATACAGATACGCGTCCGGGTGAGAGTGGTGCTTGGTCGTACAATAAACAAAACTAACATGAACCGTTGCTTTTTTTACACAAAATGTTTACAAGCTTTGACTCTATGAGCGCACAACTGTAGTTACGCTTCGTCCTCGTGAATGTGTGTTCGCTAATTGGCATGAAAACTAGACAGACAATGGATATTATGCTTGGACCATAATATATCATACACGGTAATTTTTCACTGGACAAGATAACTCTGGTTCAACTACTTGGCGGTGGCAAAGTGGGTTCCTTCGAAAGCTAGTGGAGAAGAGCGACGTATGTAGCACCAGTCGACAGATATGTGTATGAATTTTCGTCATTTTTTGTAGAATTGCCGGGGATAACAATAACCGTTGTTGTTTTTTGTAAGCGATCCCGAAAGACTATGACTTTCCGGCTTGTCGCATGCTTAAAACCTGCCAGTACACAGAACAAGTGACAATCAGCTGTTGCAAAGTTCCTTGACGGAATTCAATATAAACAACAAAACAAGTGGTCCAACTTATCTCATCTTTCCCCAGGGAATGGTATATCGTAATTTTAATACCCTATTGTTTGGAAGAAATTGTTACAATGTGAGAACAGGACCAGATCAAGTACTTTAGTCAATGTCATTAAAATTATTTGATGTACTCTGTTTTCCTTGGTAGTAAGCACTGAGGTCTTTTCTCGGATTCTTCGTACAAAATTGTGGTAGCTCCATCTTTGGTCTTCGATGTTCATACCAAAAATAACCAACGCCTGGTCAATGAGGTAAAACTCTGAGATGTGTCCATTATTGTACCGACACAGAGTATGCCAAGGAGCCACTGTCGGAGGTGCGTAAGCCACGAGGTATTATTAGTTAGGTAAATAGGTGCTGCGTGCAACAGACTGTTCATAGACGCTAGCTGAGAGGGATGTACCTTGAGAGCGCAGATGAGACAAAAGTGCAGTCGCGTGCATCATTTTCGTGGTGCACGATTAATGCCCAACTTCTCACATTCCCAGCAGGCTTCATCAAGTGCTTTTGAGAACACTTTTTGATTCAACTATTTAGGAATGTACTGACTACGTACAAAACAATGTTGAGGTCACGCTTCTGATTCAACCGATAACATGTTACGATCTGTTTTGGAAGTGTGGCACTTCTAGTTGGGAATAGGAATGGGCTAAGGTGGTAACCGCAGTATTCTGGATTGGCGCAGACATTTAATGATATAATTTGATTACAATACGATGTGATACTAATTACATGGTGGGCGAAAACTACTCAGACAAATGATATACTCTTTTCCAACTTTGGTTTTCGCTTTTAGGTTTTGTTCCATTTTTTTGTTCAGCTCTAACACCATTTTGGTGCTTAGCCGTCATGCCAACTGAAGTAAGCACGAGAGCTGGGATTCGTTAGGGTGTTCGAGCCTAGACAGAGCATTTGGACTAAAGAGCTCGGGTTCGAACCGCAGACTGTCGACCAGTGAGTGTGCTCGCTAACCAATGAGTCATCCCACCCCAAACGGACTACAACTCCACAACAATTTTCGTTCCTCCCTAAATAGTTGAAGTGACGGTTTTGATCGAAATTCGAATAACTCTTCCTTTAATGCCAACCTATTCCGCAAACGGGCTTCCATCTGCACAAACAGTTTGCGTACACAATTTAAATGGCATTACGTAACTCACCTCGTTATTGGTGCTAAATACAGTCGGGGACATTGCAGTCGGTAAGGGACGTGCCATTCCCTCTGACTAAGATTCACGGAAAACCACAGACTAACTAGGTGTGTATTGAAAGGTAAATCCAAAGCTTCTGTTAACCTCACACCAGATACAATGCACAAAAAAATGAAATACTTCCATAATTCGCATTTACAGTATACAAGGCAGGTGTTTTGAGACCCATCACACTCGAAACATAGGGACCTATAAAGACTGCCTGGTGTTTACCAGTTGCATACAGCATATGTTGGAGCAGCACCACGAGGAGTAGGGCATAATCATGAGATCTTCGAATGAATGAAGCGAAAACAACAACTCCCGGTTGATTTTGGGAGCTAGATGCAGCTATGAATCAATGATAATCCCAGTCGTAAATAGTAAGGGTGCACCCATGCCGGAAGCTGAATTTAGACTTCACGCGAATCGGTTATCAACTACTTAGGATATTTAAGTAGATAAACGAGTGAATCAAACTGATTAAATCAAGCTGATCAAACTGAATCAAACTGATATTTCCGACAATGTTATTTGGGGTTCGCCCATTGGGTTGCATATCGGTGTGCTGTAACGAGGTAAGTGCTATTCTGAAAAGGTACTGGCTTGTCGCTAAAACCCTCAATGGTGGTGGTAGAACGCGGCGTCATCTGTGGACGTTTTTGATCCGCAGGAATCTTCTGTTGTCCACGGTTGGACACCTGCGTTCCTTGGGTCTTTGAGTACACGAAATATGGAAATATTTCTTTTTCTAATATCTGTTAGAAATGATGTTAATGTGTCGTGATGTCATGGAACACGAGGATGTCGAGTTTCCTGTGTATAACTTTCATGATATCTTTGGTTTGCAATCTTCTGTTGATACATTGATAGATTTAGCACTTTTGGCGCAAGAAAAAGGTTTCCATTTTGGTGGTGTGAGAAGATCTGGGAAATTTAAGGATGATTTCGTCCTGAAATAGGGAGTAAATCTATACTGAAAAGCTGAGAAGCATTCTAAGGCTATTTGATTGCTGTTGAGGGTCGTCAGCAGTACGCAGCAGCCACTCGTGACTGAACGGTTAAGTGTACAAACTGCTGGACGGGCGGCAACGGATTTGGAGCATCCTGGATTTCCTGGGATGTGCCCTGCGGAGTATTTACAATTATAATGGATCATTCACTCAGTGCTTATTCGATTTTCAGCGTAGACTGGCTCCATCAACAGGAAGAAAGCCATTGAAGTGTTTTTGAGATGGCCGCCAAATGTTTCGCTTTGTCGGTTCTGGTACCTCAAGACTGGACTTCAGTAATAATGGAATTTGCCGTTCAAATTTCTTTGAACCCATGAGCGTCTAGTTATGGTAGGCATATCACAGTTAGTTTGCGTGTGGTCGAATAACTAGGTTCAAACTTTTGGGTAATACAGCAAAGGCCAATGCTGAAATATCGGTACTCACAGACATGGAGGCTTTTAATCGGTCTGAACATAATGGTACAAGAAGGAGTGCTTGAACCAACTGTTTTTTATCATGAGAGTGCCGGCAGAATTCATTAGATCCTTTAATTTTACGAGTGAGATAACCTCTAGTTCATTATAACGCCATGCGAATGTTCTCGGAGAATGCAATCTGCTGTCAGTCGGGTGGTATTCGATAATTCGGGGGTATTGCAGTGACCGCACGATAACCACGTTGATAGTCTCATTGGAAAGAACGGATTCATTGTCTGTTTCTGAGCACTGAGACATTGTGCCAAAAAATCCACACTTTTGTGTGAACAAGTAGACCCAAAACATCTAATCTGGTTTCGTGTTACCCAAATGAAGATCATGGCCCTTGAACTAGCCCGAATGCTAGTTCCATGCAATTTCGACTACATTTTTCAGACAAATATTGGTAGGTATCAGTTGCCGCTAATACAAGTAAACTACTCACAGTGTTACTCAAAACTCTTCGAGCCACCTTGTGAGTAGTTTCCTTTATCATCCTCATCATCCTCATCACCATCATCATCTTCACACTCACACTCATCCTCATCATCATCATCATCATCATCAGCAGCAGCAGCATGACATTAGTGTTCAAGTGAAACATGAGATGGTCTTTGTGCAGCACATTCATTTGAAGAATATGATGAATCTGAAAGACAAAATCTTGCAGAAGGAAATGTTGTAATCACAATCACAGGGAAACAGTTGCATCATGGTTCGGTTCGGCGGATGTCCAGTAAGTTTTGGGCAATCGCGATCTGTGACAAGGTGTGATTGCTCTTTACTCTGTCCTTTGTCTTCATGATCTGTTGTGAAGACAGAACGCATTGCCACCGCTAGCAAACTGAATTCAGTTCCTACAAGATCAGGGCTCAGAAGGAATAAGGAGGGATACAGGGTGGAAAAAGGGAAACATTAGGTCGTTTTCGTAAGTTTCGGCCTCTCAAATATATGCCTATTGTCCCTTGGTCAGTTCAGCGGAGTGTCCATAAATCTAACGACAGGCCCAAAGGAATTCAGTATTGTTCTTAGTAACCTTATTGTTGAGAGGCTTTGTCCTATTCCTACAGAATAGCACATTCCACATGTGGCTAACAAGACAAAACGATGGCTACTCAGTCGGTCACAAACATGCTCGATTGACTGGAAACACCTATGGACCATGTGTTCGGCAATTTTCGAATGAATCGGTTCGATTGGTGAGATTGGAGAGAAACTGGGAGAACCACCGGGTTTTCAACATTAGACGCATGAAGCACAACATAATTCACAAAACTCTGGCTATTAAACCTCCAGGTGCACCCTCCGCTTCTACCCGAATTGCGGCCAAGTCATTCCTCAGACAGAGTATCTATTCAACCACCGCACATGTCTCAACCACGATCTTTGGTGCGCACTTTCACCTGCAGATTCTGGTTTGCTTAATACCAAAGTGATGGAAGCTCAGTCAGTTTAAATTAAAGGGTGCAAAGACAAACCGAAAGTTCGAAAAAATTCTTTCCATGACCAACAGAAAGTGTAAGTCATCTGCTAGCTATTGCGGCGTGGTCCATTAATCAGATAGACCCTTAAGTGAAGAGGAACGTCGTCTGTTAGAGAAAAAATTGAATTTCGCAGTAAATGGACGTGTCATAAGGGCAGAAGAGATCATTCCTAGTGTGGAGTCTGTGTTTCAGAAGCTTCCTCTAAGGAAAGCGGATAAATTACTTGTACACTTGGTCACAGTCCTAAAGTCCCAGCACCAGGGGTTCCAAACATTGCACCAGCAGAAAGAAGAGCTTTAAACACATCAAAAGATGTGGAGAGTATAGTAATTACGAAGGGAGATAAAGGTAAGGCCACCGCCGTTATGAATAAGGGCGACTACCTGCAAGAAGTTAGACAACACGTAGCTGATGGGCCTTACCGACAAAATAGTAACGGGGCGATTACGCCAGTAATAAGAATAAGGCTGACGTCGGGAGGCACCTAAGATAGGTTATAAACCATCTGGGCAAGGCAAGTGGTATCGATTGTACCCAGAAAGTGCACACCAACCAAAAATTCACAAGGAAGGTCTCCCCCAAAAGACCAACAGTGGATGACACAGGTTTACCACTGCATGAGCTGATCAGATTTCTGGCAGGCATCCCCAAATCACTTGCCGGCAAGTCATCTGCATACATCGGAAATTCGTACGACTTTGCTGGGTTTCAGTTAGAGCTAGACGAAGTTCTCTTCAGCTTTGATGTCAACTCGATTTATACGGATGTCCCGAAAGCGGATGCTCTGGAAGCAACAAGGAGGTTGTTACTAACCGACAGAACGGTATAAACTCGAACGCAACTCTCCATAGACGGGATACTGAAATCATAAAATTATGTTTAAACCGCATCCCTTTTGTTTTTGACTCAATAACATGCTTTTAGGTGGGATCTTGGTTAACCTCAATTTTCGCCAATGTGTTCATTGAAGACATTGAACGGAAACCTTCAGACTGATTCAAGTGTCCACTGAGGGCTTTCTTGCTTTACGTAGATGACACGCTCGATTTAGTAAAGCATGATAAGTTTCGGACATTCCTTCAATATCTTCGACCTGTGGATCCTCATATTAATTTTAAATGGAGCTAGAGTCCATTTCGGGTGCACTACCCTTTATTGACTGTTTGACACACAGGAATGGTTGGAAATTAAAACGCCTGCTTGCTAGAAATCAGAAGATAGTGGTATGGTCTTAAGCTGCTCCTCAGCACACCCAAAATCAGTATATGCTAGAGTAATCCCAACAATACTTGGTAGATTAAAAACACTGCACAGAGGAGTTCGACCAAAGAGCAGTTCAACTTGAGGTAAAAAAAGCGACTTCAAGATAGGGATACCCAGTGGGTTTAATTAAGCAGCAAACAAGACGGATATTGGTCCCAGTAACATGATGCAACAAGGCTTAGGCCAGAACAGCACTCATCCCTTACAGAGTAAGGACATCTGGAGTCATTAGAAGGGTGTTGAGTAGCAATCCAAAAGAAAAAAGACTTAAAGCCTAGTATTGATGCGGTTGAAGAATCGACTTCCGGTTGATGGGTCTAGTTGACTGTGTACACAAAATAAAATGTTATGACTGCAAGAAGGTTAGCACCGGTCAGATGGCAAGGGAATTGAACGCCAGAATCGGTGTGCATGAGTGATGCATCAGGCGATAGTCAAAGACTCGACAATGGTAGGTCGTGCACTGGACACTGAGCACAGGATATATCTGAAAAATGTGGACATTTTAGACTGTGACCAAGTTTCATTCCACAGCGATCACTGGCCGAGGGTGTGGAAATCGCCAAGCCTATTTGCCTAATTGGCGAACTACTGTGATTAGACGTGTTTAAACATATTAAAAAGGCCCGACACTTTCAAAACCTTCCTCCTGCAATATCTCCCGAAATTACAGCTTCTCGGAGGCAAAACTGGAGGATTTACTTTCAGAGTTTTAACCGGTTTATCCGTTCCCTGATGTAGATATTGATTTCTTTCTCTCTGTTCTACTCTAGATCGCTTGAGCTTCAAAAATATGTTATTCAAGGGAGTTTTTCAATGCAGTGAGCTTGGTACCCACATGACCGCGAGATACCATCAGAGCCACCTCACGGATCTAATCATCATTGAGCAATGCGTTGCAGGTGCTCAAAGGTTTAACCAGAGATGCTAGGTAGTGAGTTGCATACAGTGGTGGGTTATACAAAGTAATAATTTAATTAGAAGAGAACTACAGGAAGCTGCTCATCCGTGAATGTTAGCAGTGGATGGAAGAACCACACCACGTGAAGTACTCTTTTATCCGACTTCTCATAGTGCTATTCCGAGAAAGCCAGAAGTCTAATTGCATATTGTACAGGCAGGATCAAACGAAGTTTACCGAGGAATGTGCCCAGGATGAACGCGGTTGAAAGAGTGGTTAAATGTACCCTTGCGGTCAGAGAATGTCTGGCAGCTGCCCTGGGGCTTTTGGTAACGAAGGTCACATACGAGGTAACTTTTGGTTTAAGAGGCCATTGCAGTGTTTGGATAGCGTCGTCCGGTTAGACCAGATAGAAAGTACACGATCCGCTTTTGTATCAGCATACTTACCGATTATCTATATTTCGAATCATACAAATCTCTAGAAGCCGCGTAAGTGTGCTAAGAAGCGTGCGTTCGACTTGGGACTTTGATTCAAATTGTTCCCGACCAGATTTTCACATGCGCATAATGGACAAAGTACATGCCACCAAGTTTAAATGAATTCAGGAGAAGAAATAAGCGCCTCAGCAGCAGGAAAACCAGGCGCACAGCTGCTAAGCATGGTTCATGGCCTGGACCTCCTCATGTAAAACTAATTACCAAGTTTAGATTCAAATGTCTTTTTTCCGAGTACAAGATACTCGCATTAGGTAGCAAGCCAGTGAGAACAAACGGCGAGAAATGATTATACAATCGTACCGGCTTACATCTATCACCTCAGTTCAGCTGAATAGTAGTTAGCTGAATAGTGTCAGTTAGGGACAGGGAATGGTTATTCGGCGGCAATCATAGATAGAACAAAATAAGAAAGCAAGTGCTGAATGAGTTCAACGATGTCGAGCAAATCGTAGACTCAAAAACAGCTCATTTAACTGCCGGAACGATATCCTGTTGATATACTGATTGATATCCTGTACTCAATGTAAACGAACATAAGCCCGTATCGTGTCATACTGGATTAAGCACAGCCAGTGAGCATACATGCTTAGCCTCGGTTGAATCGGCCAAGAGGCGTGACTAACGTGTCTACCAGTCCCGCTATCTCGCAGGGTAGCCACACAACCACACATCTTTCAGAATAGGAATCAGGGCAAGGGCCATGCCGTTAAATTAGGTTTAGCCGCCCAGCTCTGGAACATAGCAGTAGATTGTCAGTGTGTTCTTGATTAACGTGATGGGACCATTGTTTGTAGGTGAGATGATTGTCTGGACGCATTACTCATCAGTTGGCCACAATCCGCTGTGGGAGACAGATAATGAATTGTGAAACGGGAAAAGCCCTTCGCTGCGAATTCGTTCGCTAGCGAACAGGGACTAAGCATTCACAAGTCACTAGGCAGGAAAGCAGACATTTCATGTACAGATAGTCTTTAAAAACTGAACATTCTCGAGCGTCCTCTTGAAATTTCCTCGACATCCAGTGACTGTTACACAATTGTAAACGAACATGGCAAGGCGGTCCCACAATCTCCGCAATAAACTTCGCCTTCCAGGAGATGCACGGTGGACCTTGGCCAATAAACATAGACTACTAGCATGGTTAATCAGCAGTATCTATCATTTCATCCATATGCTATACGTGGCCTGATGACCTCGTTTAACTTGGTGAAGATTCTGTTCCTCGTCTGCTGTCTACAATGTGTGTAGTTAGCGTATGAGTCTCTCAGCTATCATAGCAAGGGTAAGCTGGGTGTGCGGGCTGCGTACGAACGCTACAGATTGCTGTAATTTCTTCCGGTAATGCGCTGGAGGACAAGTCACAGGTTCAACAAATCGGTCCTATTTTCTTCTCCAGAAACTCTTCATAGCTGGTCCGTTTCAGCTGAACCCATAAAGTTTGCTCTGTGGCAAGTTTTTAATTCTCACCATGTATTGTAGAGAAAAATTGTCAATTGTTTGTTTGGTTAGCTGAATATCATTCACCCTATGATCGGATTGTCTTGAAGCCTTGCAGTCCCTCCAACCTCAAATTGGATGATATTGACGGTTTTGCTCTTGTTTAAAGAGCTCTGTGCAAACAGTGCATTTTACACATGACTGAGCTGGTTTTCAAAGGAAACGGTGAAGCTTTGAGGAGGCCTCAAGTTGTATCTTTGGCGCATATATAGGTGAATGGAGAGATTTTGATGGATAGTTAGAGCCAGATCAGCGAGATGAAGCTGAATGCCTTTAGTGGAACTCCAAGTTGGGCAGTTTTGTGGACAAATAGCAGACAATGCTAGTTGGAATTCCATTGGATGTGTAAAAATTCCTCGTAAGGTAGGTGGGTCAGAAGGATGAGAGGACATCCTTCTCGAGACTCTAACCCTATCTCCCTATACAGGACCGTCAGATTCCTCTGTTAAACTAACCACTGTGTAAAATGGTTTTGCATACCCTTCGCTTTGTTGTACTCCAGTGCCTGCACAGATGTCCAGTGGATAAACAGTGTAAAACAACAAAATTGTTTTTCAAGTTCACTTACACGAATGTACAGTCATAGAAGCAGTCGGAGAAAACATTTGCTTGTTCAACACACAGAATTATGCTGACTTTGTATAGAAGTAGTACACTGGTAATTGATCGGGTGGCTGTTGATCTGTTCGCCGAGCTTGGCAACTGATTTGCAAACGTTTCGTCACCATTCGAGGAGACATCTTCAGTGCACTGTTGGTTGAAGATGTCTCCTCGAATGGTGACGAAACGTTTGCAAATCAGTTGCCAAGCTCGGCGAACAGATCAACAGCCACCCGATCAATTACCAGTGTACTAGTAGTACAGTACTCATAAGGTTTCTGTAAACTCCTCATCAGCCGAAGACCTTCTTGGAGCTCATCAGGTAGGCGCAGTCTCCGAGTTTCCGTGACCCTTATGCTCTAGTTAAATCCAAATTGCACGAAATTAGCGAAATGCACTCATTTGCAGACCAATTCGGTTTCGACTGGGCACTCACCTCGAACCCGAGTGAATCTTTCGTTTATGATGTTCCTAAGCAGTTGAATGTGATGCACTGGGCCGTCTCATATTTTCAGTTGATATAATATTCAAGTTATTTCGACACATTGTATAGACCTAACACGTTACTCACAAGGTTGCTGAAAACCCTTCGAAAGACCACGATCGGTTTCGCCCTTTTTGGGGCTTATCAGGTAGGCACACTCTCTGAATTTTCGTCAAGAATTTCGACCCATACTCTTATTTGCATACCGATTGGGTCTTGACGGGAACACCATAAACGAGAGATTGTTGGGTCCCAGGTGAGTCTTCCGTCAAAACCAAATAGGTATGTAAATGAATGCGTAAGTCGATATGCTTAATTTCTTTAATCTGCAATCATTATGACGTTTTGAGAATGCATGTTTTGCCATTTGAGGTAGCGAAAGCGACCCAATTTATTCAGAGCAGACTGTCCTGCACATTCATCT
Organism: Opisthorchis viverrini; assembly: GCF_000715545.1. Lineage (NCBI taxonomy): Eukaryota > Metazoa > Platyhelminthes > Trematoda > Opisthorchiida > Opisthorchiidae > Opisthorchis > Opisthorchis viverrini. The sequence goes on from NW_008751805.1 coordinate 333,472, forward strand.
TTTGAAGCAGGCTGTCACAGACGAGCCACTGTTTTATTTAAAGAATACAACATGTTTGATGAGCTTGGCCCTTGAGTTGGCTTGATCTATATACTTAACGGTTTTCTTTGCTCGTAAAGAGGCAAGTGAATACGCAAGTCACTGAGATAGTGGAAAACCTACTTCTACCAATTTGACTAGCTTGTTACTGATGAATTGTTCGTGATCCTTTTTAAAGGTAGGCCATTTGCGAACTCTGAGACGCCACACCAAAGTCATAGATTTTTTCGTCGACTAATAGAATGATGCACAGATGAGCTTGTTCTAACTAATAGCTGTCTTGGATGATAGTAGTTTGAGTATAGGCTATTGTTTATGATAGCCAATATATGTAACATGAACCTTCGTTTGAATTAAGAATCACGCATAATCACACAAAATGTGGTAAAATTTTGACTTCTCGTAAGCTAGCTAAGTTAAGACCACCTAATGCTGGATGGACGCATGATATGAGCGGCAGAGAGTGCTTTTAATTCCATTCGAACTTCCCGAACTTCGTTGTTTAACTTGGTGACAATCAACAAATACGATTGTCAATAATTGTGTTTAGATGTGTTTAGAAGCCCGGACGGTAGCTCTATCTTTCGCTGTGAAGGACTTCTAAGGGATGCCATATAACCCACCTACAAACATCCATTGATAGTCGTTGGATTTCCAAAAACCACCCTTATCCATGCTACCAGTTGCCATTATAGCTGAGCTACTAGGGTTCCAGGCTATCATTTCGCATCCTCGCAACGCCGATGCACCATCGCACTGTAAAAAATACTATTTATGCAGAGAATAACACAGCACTTGTACCGGTGTAAGCAGGCGGCAAAATCCAACGACTTATTGGGTAACTACGCACGACTTTCTGCTGCCAAATGTTATTAGTTGTTTCTAAAATGAATGACCTATGGAATCAAGGGTTGAATGTTAAAAATTGTGGATGATTGTCTAATGTTCGGCGCCCGTGTTGTTTTGCCATATGTATGTGCCACAGATGTATAAAAAAGCCTAACCAAGGGGATTCCGTAATTATTCGGATGAATGCAGTTACTCGAATTTGTGCCTACGGGCGAAGGTCGCCGTGGGTTTCGTGTAAATGGCAGCTTTATCCCGGTGAATCCTTAATTGTCTTCTTTGCTGCATCTTAGGAATACATTGAAATTTGTAAGCTCAGTGAGAAATCATGCCTAAGATCGTTACCAATATTTTTTTCAAAATGACCAAGGGCATGTTAAGATTAGGAAAACTTTGATTTTTCAGACGATAATGTGTGCGTAGATTAGAGTTTAGTTGTCCCAATCACCCTTATTACAAATTAGTGTTCGGTTTTCTGTTCTCAAGAGGGCAACATCCGCGTCGATCATTCAGCTATAGGCTATCCGGCGGCCAAACTGAACAGTTCGTTAGTACCTGTGAACAAGGAAGTATAGAAAGCTCCATACGAAAAGTGTACAAGTTTTTGCGGTCATATTGGGTGATAAATGATAACTCGGTAACCAGTGTGCAGTCCCCAAGCAAAGCGTTCTCAGCGAGGTGAGTAGAATATTCTAATTTCCACTTATATGACGTGTACTGCGCTTGAAAAAATCTTTCAGAATAATGCTATTCCTTGAAAACGAGATCTTTGTATTCGATCGGCATTCAACTGTACATGATTACTGACGTCAAATGCAATCCCAGTTGTGACGTAAAAACATTCACATCAGACCATCTTTAACGTTCACTGTCTGAAGGCTAGTTCTCATGCGGATTTGAACGTAACTTCCTTCCCAAGAGATCACAAACAACACTACACTCACATTGGCCAAAAATACTGTGATCACATACTATGTCTTAGGTCCAGACGGGTAGACTAAATTTAACAGCCTGTCGCACTGTCCGAAGATCGCTCTGTGAGCTGTGTGGTACTGTAGCTACTGCGTTATTTTACTGAGAGAAAGCGGGATTGCGTCAGCATCGAAACTTTCAATCCAAAAGACTACCGCTCACCGCACCAATCACACTTTTTGGGGGGAATTTGTGTTGGCTTAACCATTCAGTCTCAGCGCCTGCGCTGTACGCCGCATGGCACATTCTTGTCAGAGATACGGGCGTATATTCGTTAACATGGTGGGTTTATATCAGCAGGGTGTCGATCCAGACATTTTTGGCTTCACAACGTACGTGTCTTTCCCGATCCAGGGAACACCTACTTTTATGTCGTGCTCTGTCGAGGGCAGGTGCCTGGTGAACAATCCTAACTCATACCGGCAATTTGGTGCTCCTTAACTGGTTGACCAATGTATTTGTGCTGCTATATCCTCGTTTTTGATTCCATGCGTGTGCTCTACGTGTCACGTGTTCGGAAAGAAGACATTCGAACCTGGTCTTAGTAGCTTGCCCTTCAGGAGGAAGACCAATCAGGCAATCACATTTAATTGTAGCGTTACTGTTTTTAATGGTGTTGAATGAATACTTCTGCTACTGATTGTGCATTTCCTGCACTTAAATTTGGAATGGTTTAGTGTGTACTCTGAAGAGTTGAAACTGAGTAAAGGTCACTCTGGGGCATTTTGTGGACAGTGAACTAAAGTCATTAGTCTCCCGGGATTTGATCAAGACGGAAGACAGTTGAACTTTGCTCTGCATTGAAGTTCACAGTCTCCTGAGGCAAAATTTACCGTTGATCCCAGCATAAACCAAGTGCAACACTCAAACTGCAATGGATTTACTGGTTCATCGTGTTACGTTTTAGTGACTGCAACACTTTTATTTTATTCCGGTGTACGCCTACTGCGGCACATGGAAATGTGCAGAATTTATTGATCCTAAAAAGTGTCGTTACTCTTGTCCAAAGTGATCCGGGATCCCCATGCCTTAAATGTTATCGACGGTGTGGTGAATATTTCTCCAAACAAATGCAAATTTACATAATCAGAGGTTTTGTCCAGAATAGTGCAGCCAACCAGAGATGTACACGGTGATCTTCGAGATAATTTTGTTCGAGAGTTGGTTTCTGTTAAATACGATTACGGGGATATGTAAAATAAACGACACATGGTTGCTCTTATGAGTTAGTTCTCATCGAAATGACGATGGGTGCAAAAGTCGTCCAGAACTGTCAGATGGATTCACTTTTTCTCAGCGAGCGAAACACGATGTGATATCGATTTGAAAATTAGAATTATCCAAACTGGTAGAACTCTTAACGTCTGAAGCTCCTGATAAACTGCACACATCAGGAAACGAATCCCCATATGCTGTCTCTGCATACATCCACTTAGTCCTTCCCCGTTCAAGGTTAATTTGCGAGTAAAGGCAAAAACTTGACAAGATTCGAAATAGCCACAAATATTTTTAGATACCTATACCGTGTTATTCGTTGACTGCGAGAACATGCCGGGATTTGACAAGCCTCCGCTGCAATAGTGCATTGGGTGGCTGTCGAGAATAGAAACAGTGTCAGACTACTTTCGGCCACCTGGCTTATTTCTGGACAACGTGTATGCATATATGTATAGTGTGCACTCAGAGACGCAGATCCGTGAGGCTGATGCTTTCTGGCTTCTTGCTTACCAACCAATTAAAAGAGAAAATCCCGAGAGCGTTATTCCAAATTACACCTAAAAAATAAAATAATATTGTCCAGATAACCGACTTAATTGAGGTTATTTGATTTCGCGCTCGAAACTTAAGCTCAAAATCACCGCTGTCTTCCATCTGCCCCGTACGTAGACTTTCGAAATACAAACGAAGGTATCCCAGTCCTCTGAAGAGTTAAATGATATCATACACCGACTTACGTTTTGTTTACCACACGCGTGGGGATTTACAGGTCAATCGCTTCAAAGTTTTCATGGGTTTTGTACTCGATTGCTGACACAACATAATTTTGACGAGATTTAGCAGATGGTTCGGTTCGGTCACCGAATCTACGTGATTAAACTGTTCCTGATACAAACCTACGCAAAATCCTGACTAGCATATGTGATTCCATCACATGCTACTACAACTAAATTCAGCGACACTTGAAATCTGTAAATTTTCAAGTTACCCATGAAATTATTTGCAACAGGAGAATAGGGATCAGTGGAGCCACGAATCCGTTGTAACGATGTTTTTACTGGTGTCTTTCTGTTGTATGTTCCTGAGGGTCAGAGAAATCGGTCGGGAATCGATAAGCGTCAGGCCGCGGCAACTTGCAGTAGAAACTAGTCATTAATGCTTAGGATGATACATCAGGCCTAGTTGAGATGAAGTGAAAAACAGCTTAAATGCGCCAGTTTGATGAATGTATCGCCACCCAAATCCGTTTGTCCCTCCTGTTTTATTGTGCCAACCTGCAGGTCTACGGATGTCAATTTTAGATTGACTACAACAACAACAAGTGTTAATTAAGTATTGCGCTAACTAATCTACATTCTAAAGGATGAAATTTGATTCACAGAGGCTTTTCCTCTAGTTCATCCGTATTTTGCTGGGAGAAACTTGAATTCTATCAAAACCGATTTGGCGTTTTTCGCGCTTGCTTGTTTCCCATTTTCACTGAGGCATCGATTTGGCTTCAGTCCGACAGACAGAAACAAACATCAAAAAGCCGTCCGGATGGCGTCTCACTCTGGACAATGCAGACAGCACTTTGCTATATATTTTGCAAAGGTTAAGAAATTATCATGATCGTCTTTGTTTTGATGTGATTTTGCTCGCCTGATAAGCGTCATATGACCGGATGGCTGGCGCAGTTTTGGGTGGAATGAAGACAGCAACTGGGAGAAGTGAGGTTAGAATCTCTGTTTGTCTTAGCAATTCATCGTGCTGCACCTGTTCGCTGCGGCAGTTTGTAAGGCTTACTTCGTAGGAAGTGAGCAGCAAAAGAAACTTCACATTTTATGAGTTCCGTTCTGGTCGCATTGCCAGATGTCTGGAATCTATTTTCGACTCCGCAAAGTCTAGCAGTTTCTAAGAGTCTACTACACAGCATTGTACGACAGCCTTGTAACCGGAATTCTCTTCCACCTTATACTCTTGATTTGATCATTCAGTGTTCGATACGCGCAACGCTGCAGACCAGCGCCAATGTGTCGTTATGCGCATTGGGTATCACCATCCATCGCGCAAACCGAACTGGCTGGCTGCTGAATTAGTATTTCTAATCTTTTGACATGTAAGATTGAATAAAGGAAGTTCTGCTACTGACAGTTATTACTGCGTCATGATTCGATCATTCAGTTTTCGATATGCGCAACGCTGCAGACCAGCGTCAGTATGCCGTTAAACGCACTGGATATCACCATCCATCGCGCAAACCGACCTGGCTGGTCGCCGAATTAGTATTACTAATCATTGGACATGTAGGCTTGAATGAAGGAAGTTCTGCTACTGATAGTCATTACTACGTCGGTTGTCACTGAGCAAAACCCTAACCTTCGATCGCATGAAGTTCTTGCATAGGTATCTTTCAAAGGATGCTGGACCAGGTTTTGCTCCAGGCTAGTTGGGTTACTCTTGTAACGCTGTTTTCTTAACTATTCCATTTTTACAAGGCAGAATAACTCAAGATTACTGGCCTTTACAAATGTGGCTAGCCGCTGGGTTTTCTGGTCAAATACATCCGGGCAAAATGGAGTAAATTTGAGTGAGGAGAGAAGGCTTGATAGGTAGGAAATTTGGTCTCCCCGTAGGGTTAATTTTATTCATTTAAGTTGCCATAACGGCAGTCAACCGGGTTCAGGGTAGTTGGCCTGCGGACTCGCATCAAATAGGGCAATCACAGATGACAGTGAGAAATGCTGCAGAGCTAACTGCTGTTCGGTGATTTACAGTTCAGTAGTCAGATTCACTGCCACTCGCCAAATGATCCACAAAGCGTGAGTGTTTTTGCTGTAAATCCATCTCTTATGGTAACAACGCAGCATGACTTTGCATAGATGTTGGACACTCTGCATAATAAAAAGTAGGGGTTGCAGGAAACTGTAGGTCACACAATAATGAACAGTAGTTCTGTATAGTAAAAAAATGCTCACGTAAATATCGGGTTTCAAAAATGTCAGATTTTTGTTAGATGCACAGTCAGACTGACTTCAATCAAAACAGCTTTTAGCCTACACAGTTGCTATGAAAATAACGAAACCGGTATCACAGAAAGTCATTTTCTCTAGCTTTTTGCTTTGTTTGTTTGCGAAGTTACTTCTCTTCGGAGAACAACCCTTGAATGAGAGGTTTTGTTTGTCCCATGTTTTGTTACGACTGTTTTTGGAAGCGAGACTCCTCCACTGTACGAGGAATGCTCAGCAAAAAAGCAAACCGTGCGTATTGTCGTAAGGTCCGAGTGGACTTTAGAAGCCATTCTTCAGCTTATCTAAGAGACAAGATAACTATTCAGAGGCTGGAAGCATGTTTCATTTGGAGTTGGAAACTGAGTGGAAGAGGCATCGTTATCCAACTCACTTTCACCAGATCCTACGAATCTACTGCCAACTGGCAGAGAGCTTCATTAAGAAATAAACCGTGCTTTTAACAGCAAAGAAATCATGATAAACTTCGGTTTTACGTCTTTCAGGTGCCAATACCAAACGAATAATTTCAAACTTGCTTGGTTATGTAACGCTCAGTTCACCCACGCAAATCGGGTGGCTCGCAGTGAACAGACAAAAAGTAAACTACCGAAAAACGGTATTCTTGTAACATTATGCGAGCAATCTGTCGGTAACAAAAGCATGAAAATGGGTACACTGTCGTGTGTTGTGCGTTTACACAAATCCTTGCACAGATGTGACACAGGAGTGCAAAATTAACAGTAACGATGAAGCAAACTAGTCTTATCGGCTTTCAAAATTCTGACAGTAGTCGGAAATAAGTCTAGTCTGTCCAAAAATTCTGGCTATACCGACGAGCGATTCAGAATCATCTTTCGCAAAAACAATTATTGGACGTCAAACACTACTCATAAGGTTGATGAAAACTCTTTGACAGTCAACCACCGGTTGCGCCTTTCTTGTGGCTCGTCACGTAGGCACAGTCCCAGAGTTCCCCTTAACTTTATGCTCTCCTTGAACCAAAGAATCTAAATGGCACACGAGGTTGTTTTTGGCGGGATACTCAACTAAATCCGACTGAATATCCCGTTTATGATTATCTGCTTCAACTGATTTGATGCACCAGGCTAGTTCATTTTCCCCTTAGTACGATATTTCAGATACGTTGCTGTCTAAGCACAACGCACTACTCGGGCGGACCATGGTTGACTGAAGTGTGCAGTCGGGTTTCCGATCAAAACCAGATTCGTATTCAAATGAGAGCGTTTGTTGTGGAACAAATCCCGTTTAGGGAAGTTTGAGTGTGATAGGAGAGCTTTGGCAGGTTCTCCGGACTCTGTCGCTGAGAAAGAAGCACTGTACAAATTGCAGTTTGACTCGTGCCAGAAGTTTCCCAAGAATTTCCAGTGACCTCTACTATTACAGTCGGATGCGTAGTAATGAACCCACATACAAGGTAGTGCTATCATCTCAACCAGAAATAATTTAGTAAGCGAAGAAACTCTCTTGGTTTTAGTGTTTTGTTTGGAGCCCTCTGAAGCGCACGGATAAGGTGTTCCGACCTTTGTGGTTATTAGTGGTAATACACTCAGGTTGTCGTTTCAGACGAGCTTGATAGACAATCGGTAGTTTTTATTTGGGTAACGTTTTGATTTTGACACAAAAGTTTCATCAGTTCAGGTAAGTAGGTCACCAAATTGGTTAGGTTAGAAGACAGACGGGGAACCAGTCGGTAAGTCCTCTTCAGATTATCACACTAGATCAGTGCTGAGTGTCAGTTAACGACTCTTGTCGGTTAGTGTGGTTGTCAAAATCGGGCGTTGGTGGATTGGGAGAGTTTCAAATTGATGCTGATCTGGTTTGGCTTCTTAATCTTCCAATTCAGGGTGCTTCAATTGACAATTCACCTCGGGTGCCACTGGTAGATTTTCCTTGATCTTCGTGGGCATGTGAATGTTGCGACAATTTAGCTGAGGGGAGGGGAGATGCGTAAGGTTAAGTGGAATCCAGGCGATGACTACTCTTCCCTCTGATGCTCGCACACCAACACGTGTAAGCACGATTGACCCAAGACCGTTCTCCACATGCTTTCCAGTTCCACGTATTCCATACTGTTAACACTGGGATGCTTGACGATTTCTACCGCTCGGCTATCAGTCTCTGTGACGTGAACCTCGCCTCGAAACCTCAACATTTTCTAAGTCTGTTTTGTGTCCCATTTCCAGTGCGTGTTCCGCGATTGCCGAGTCTTTCAGTAACGCTTCATATTCGTCTGTGTTTCTCGTTGGCCTGTTTATTTTTCTACTATGCTCTCCGATTCTTATGTGTAGTTCCCTGGCTGTCTGTCCTGTATAGACCTTAGTGCAGTCGTTATACTTAATTTTGTAGACAGAGTCCCTAGTTACGTTGTCCGGAAAGCGCCATTCCATTGTACCAGTGCAGAGCACAGAGTGTTTCCCCTCTGGAAAGCTACTCTTATGTTAGCCGTGTTTAGTATTCTTTGAATGACTTCCGATGTCACACGTTCATACGAAATAACAGCGCTCCCGATCCATTCCCTGTTGGGTTTCGCTACCGGAAGCAAAACTCTCCGCAATTGACGCCTAATCAAGCTAGCTGGACATCCACTATCCTTTAGTTTGTTCTCTACTTCAATTTGGGTCTCCTTTGCATTCATCTAAAAGTGAAACAGTATTGTTGGCACTGATGGTGCCTCTGATGTTGCTGTCTTTGGTGATTGATTTAGACTCACGTCTGTCCATTTTACGCAGATTATCGAACCTTTTGGGAAGCAGATTTGCATTTATCTAAATTCGGATCGCGGATTGCCGTTTGAAATTCCGTAGCCAGAAACACTGGTGCTCATCTGTCCAGTGATGTTTGCTTGTTTATTGTGGATCACGAATCACTCTCCCAAATATTTCGGTGCTGTTTTTGCTTTGTATGGTTCCGAACAAAAATTAATAACGGCTGCTTGATGGGGATTCGACTACAGCTGGACGAAAATTGAGGATGTTTGTCACCCAATTGACTGATTAATCACCATGTTACAGCATAAATTTAACATACCATTAACAATTAACAATTTTCCTAAAACAATTATCATATTTCCTACGAGCCTCAAAATTTGCCTTGGTGATATATACGGCCAATGCGCACCTCGAGGTTCCCAGACACAAGCATAAATGACGTAGGACATAGATTCCGCGGATGCTAAAACACTCTGTCGACGATGGTAGTCCTGCTTGAAGAGTGGACTAACAAATCCCCACCCTCAAAATTTGGTTTCATTTTCCCGGTAATTCGGTTATATGTTGATGCTTCATTCTAAATATCTCTGTAGCTTTTGCACGGTATAAGGAAAATTCACTTTGCCAAGATGTTCGGCCTTTATTCCGCAATCAAGAATTGTATGAATGTTGATTCATCGGTCTGCTGAAAGTATAAAATTTTGAAACGCCTGGATGAGTTCCGGTAGAATGCAATACTGTCGGAAACTATGCATATGAAAGCCAGAAATGTGGAAATAACTTTTGAGTTGTTGCAATGTAGCGACGGATTCTGCTTCCTCTCGTCTTGCTGCGAGATTTGACGTTTTTCAGGGGAATGCAGGTTCATAAAAAAGCGACGTAAATTGTATGGGCAACAATTCTCATCCCTTTTCCTAGTCCACAATCTTTGAATAACACCCTACATCTTTTTCTACCCTACCGGCTCTGGGGAAAAGCAGGAAAACAGTACAGCGTCTGTCCAATATATCCAGTTTTTGATTTACGAATCAAAACTATGCATATTGTCCCCGTACTTTGATGGCCACATTTGCTGACCACTTGTCGGTTGCTTCCTATCTCTGGTGTGCTGTATGATATTGTGGGGAGATCGATAATTGGCTACCAATACTTTGTATTCCATAGATGTCTTGCTAAAAGCCTGACACATTAACCAAATTCCAGTCCTATTCGTGTAATAATCATCACTTACGTGACGACAGACGTTGGAAGATGTTCAGAACAATCTCAGAATGGGTTTCTGTTGGTATCCCCATAAATTTATTCATTCTTGCAATGACTTCTTCGTTACCGGTATCAAGTCTTACACAATTTAGGAGCCCGAAACTCTCCGCACAAAGAACGTATGGATAGGTGCTCGAAGATATGTGAGGTAAACAAAGATTAGTAGAACTCATTCATCGTCATCTGTATAATTGCTGGTGAATGACATCTCACAAATTTCCGTTCCTCGAACGTCCAATCTACAGACACCTTCATTGGATATTTGCTTTCGCTCTGTGTTCCCACTGAAAATCCTTTTTCATCAATGTACTTCGGGAAGTAGCAGTAAGATGGTTAAGCTTTCAAAATGGCTTCAAAGTATTGAATGCTTGTTTTATACCCTGTTTATTCATAAAAATGACATAGAAGAAGTATGGTAATATTGCTGCCATCCTGAGCCAACGCAGTCCAATGGTTAGCTTCAGGAACTTCGGATTCGACAAATGGGTTGTTCATTACAGCATCTACGCCCTCAACTTGGCTCATACTACCTCCAAACTATCATTGTTTTTTCATTCTTCACTAAGGAGGTAAAGGTTGCTACAATTAGGTTCGTTCAACACAAAGGTTTACTTTTTCAACGATTAATGGAACGTAATTCTAGGAATAGCCTCTTTGTGAATCCATTAATTGTTCCCTCACCTAAATTCCGGCAAGACGATTGTTGGTATTCAAATTAACTTCGCATCTTTTCAAAAGTCACACGCACTACGAATGGACAACCACTGTCTTGGAGGATGTTTAGAATGTCAAACGCTGCTTCATCTGTTCTGCTTCATGATATTTTTCACCATCCCTAAAAACTGGTGAAACCAATGTGGTCCTCGACGATTCGTAATCTATGAGTTAACTGGGTAGGTGTAGCTACCACTGCGATATCTCTAGGACGTTTGCGGGACAGCCAGCTGGTGGATGATTGCTTGTTCAATATGATTTGATCGGTATGTATAGAGTTGAATCCTAGCAAGTTCGTGTATGACATCAAAATTTGTCTTCTGCGGTACCGTAGCTAAGTTCTGACTTTTTGGAAAATTCTCACTCGAGTTCTGAAAGCTACTGGTAATAAGGCACACCAAGTGAGGACATTCATAAACGCCATCAACCTTTCGTTGTAGGTTGAAAGCTTTTTATCAGCAGACAGTGATTTATCATTTGAAATCTCATACTGACCGGTGTATGGTTTTATTATTGTACAGTACGCTCGCACTTCAGATCTCACTTTCAAACGTTGATGCACTTAAACAATTGGCAGATGTTTTCAAAATCAAATGCGGTCAGCGGCGAACCATTCACAACGAATGTCTTTTTTATCATTTACGAGCGCCAGACTCTGATGACTGATTAATATATTTGGGCGTGCATCGTATTCTCAAGATGAATTTTTGGGCTTATGTCATGAAATTGGTATGTGTATTGCATGCGCCTGTGCAAGTGCGCATGCGTTGGTAGTGTGAACAGACGGACGGAGTGAACTGGGTGGAGCAACAACAATTTCTTCAATAATCAAGAGGCTAGCAGGAAATGGATGTTAGAGACTTTTTGAGTTTAGTAATGGTTGGAGTCGCGTGCCTGTCAAACAGGAAGTGTAGTCTGAGTAGTATTGTGAGCACAACTCACGAGCTCTTGTATCCTTTGAATTGGTTCTCCCATTTGGGTCATAACTTTGCTCACTCTGGGCATAAAATTGGGTGTGCAAACCTGTTGTGTTGGGGAGTTTTGAAATGAACAGTTGGGAACAAGCTCTTTGGACATCAACCTCACTTGCTTAAACTCTTTACTGTCTGACCCGTAAAATTGCTCAGGGGGTTTGTGCAGAGTATTTGTTACAGGAGCTACTACATTCAGTTTGAACAGGACTGTAAGAATGGAGCCTGCGCGATAGATTCATTTCTTACATGCTTTTCAGCACAAAATATGCGAAACAAAACAAAGTGAGATATGCCACGTGCTGCCTACGGAGATTTTCTTAGACACTTGGGCGTATGCTTTCTTCCCTAAAAGTCTGACGCGACGTGGTCACGCCAAAACACGCATGATTTCAGGCAGGTTATGCCGTGTCAAAGTGAGTCTAACACAGAAACCCTGGTCGTTGAATGTCCTTGTTAAACATATCTGCTAATAGAAGAGAGCTAATTAAAAAAAACGTTTTGGCAACGAGCATATGCAGTTGGCTGTGCCGTACTCTAGAGTAGATTGAAAGGGTGAATTTGTCAGTTGACAGTGCCCTTCCTCAGAAGAGAGCTATTAAAAAAAACGTTTTTGCAACGAGCATATACAGTTGGCTGTGCCGTACTCTAGAGTAGATTGAAAGGATGATTTTGTCAGTTGACAGTGCCCTTCCTCAACCCTACTCATTGACCGGAGAAGTGCAGTTTGATTTAAGTTTAATTACTTTGAAAAGCAAAGCAAACGTTGTCGAGAGGATGGTCTATCCCTGAATTATTCGGGTATTCAAGTCAAGATTTTGGTACCTTTTTTGTCTTGGAAAATAGCATGGCTCCACCTAAGCTGGTTGGGAAGACTGATTAAAGCATAAAATGAGAAATCTGTTGTTTTCTACACCGTTATATAAACAATATCCGTCTATTTTGACACAGTAGAAGCATGTCTCCTCTTAGACAAAGGGCCCATATGATGTAAATGATAAGGGATGAGTACAACTGGCGTTCAAAAGCACAACTCATCCACATTTTGGCAGAAGAGTTGTCTATTCGAATTTCTATCAAGCGATGTTTGTCGCTGGGTGCTGCAAGTTCAGAACACAGCTCAGAACACTGAAGTCAAACATAAGTGTTAGATAATAAGATAGAATTTGCATTCGATTGAACAAGCGTGTCCTTACTGGTTATCGGCAGCCAGACGCACCGACAGTGAGGTGCGAGAATCGACCACATATGTGTAAACTTACTTCGAGAGGGTCTTGAGCTATTGCTATATATTTCGGGCGGTTGGTTGTTAGCCAGATAATATATTATTACATATATTGTGTGATACGAACGAACAAATGCCAGCTGAGTAATTTTGTTTCTTTGTTTGTAGGAAGGTGGTACATGTTGGAAGGAAGGCTAAAAAGTTCCGCTCTCAGGCTGTGTTTTCCATATGTTCGATAGGCATTCAACCAAATAGTGAAACGCTGTTTAGTAAAGCATTATACCTTTTCACATTTCACCATTCATTGTCCCAATAACTTGTCTCCGCCTAGAAAATAGAGTCTCAAAATTCCACACAATATGATCCCATATCGGTATGAAAGAGAAATTTCGTAATATCATAGATGTCGGCAGTTTGTGCAGTTCAAACGCAAGTGAGCGAAGATTTCGTTCCACACTACAATAGATCTACCGTTTGGACAAATGAATACGTGATATACCACGGGTATTCATGGAATGCACTTTCCTCCGATGGAATCATTTTGCGAAACATCACACATCAAGCCAATGTGTGGTATGTAACTTGTTTTCCGGTGATCACGAAAAACAAGCGGCCGGGGGAATATGATAGTTAAACTCTCAAAGTTCACTGTTGTACTCCAAAATCTAAGTATGCCCAATCTGTACAGTTTTTTCTGGTAGTGATGGCGATGGCGTTCTGCAGGATGAACACGGAAATCAGAAAGTAAAAGATGAGCGATCAGAGATTTCAGAGCGATTCAGAGATCATTACAGCATATAAGAATTCTAAAGTTTAGTTAATCCGCTGATTCACCCAGGTGATGTGCTCCAAAATTTGAATATACATATATATGTATATATATGAACGGATGGATAGATAGGTGGGTAGATAGACAGATAGACAGGTGGATGGATAAATAGGTTGATCGATTTCAGTCTCTTACGTATGAGAATGTGTAGAGATTTGTATCTCTGTACAGAACGTGTTAAGGTACGCCTTTGACGTCTAACAAGACTGCAACCACTTCCCAGGCTTTTCAACAAAGACCGAATTCACATACGAGGGTACTACCAGGCTCTGAAAGCAAAACACAAGACACTGTACTAAGTTACGGACTTTATCGGATCGCATCAACCGCAAGTTGATCTAATAATACAGCTATATTTATGATAGGAGGGAATGAATGAATGTCGACCAAATAACTCAAACGTTTCGCTCAAATTTTTTGCATTTTGATAATTTTTCGAACTTTTGGGGTAATAATTCACCAGCCGCTCCAGTCACCTTAAAGTTTTAATCAATTTTTAATTAAAGTGTAAATTAAGCTGACCCTAAGCTGGGCTCAGGACCAGATGGTTGCGCAGAATGGTGAAGCTCAACTTAAACCCGACAGATGAAAACTGGCAGGGTGTATACGTGTATTGTGTTGACAATGGAGAAGCATTCGGGAAGACAGAATGGCGGGAAAGAACGTACCTTGCATTGTCGTGCGCAAAATACTTGGTCTCACAAATCCCTCGAATTAGTTGTCCCTGAGTTCATTGCACTGACCTAGTTAGATAAAAAGTCAATGGCATTTTTCTCGCCCTTTAGTGCTCTAACATGTCGTTTGCAGCTGATAACCGTGATGCCTTCACAGCACCTCTCAATTATTCATCTGATTAGGTTAGGTTAGGTTATCTTCCCATTTCTATCAGATTTACGTGTTTAGTTTTCTTCCCGTGGCGACGCCCATGTCAGTAGGACTTAATGATGAACATAAGTTTCCGTAGCCCATTTTTCCACGTGTTAGTCTGCATGGGTGTAATGTCTCTTGGGCAAGTATACCACAACTCACTAAGGTCAAGTATCGATTCGTCTTCCATTGCCTTAATCATACACTGCAAAATCCAGGCCAGACTAGGTAAGGTAATGATGACAGACAGTGTTATTCACCTCCGCGTTGAATAGCATTTACCTATTCATATACTGTGCATAAACAGCAGTGTTTTATATTCTACGCATAAACTAATCGTTGTTCACCTGCATTTGCCGAATCGCTGATCTTTAGGCTTGACCATTTGGTTGAATTTTTCAGTCTCTGTCATTGATTCACTCGATTTCATAATTCTATTTCGTTTGCGAAGGTAAACAGCCGAATGGATGAATATGGGAATTTATTAGACTAATTTCAGTCAAATATGTAAAAGTCAGCAAATGCAAATTTTTAAATGAAACCATCCTGCAGGAAATGGGTATGAGGCTGTTTGCAATCACAATGTTGGACTTTTCTTTGGTCAATTTATATTGCGTAAGAGCAATAGTTATATTACTATTTTTGTTTTCTTCTTTGTTGTATGTATCTTACACTTACAATTCTGTTGCATCTAACCGACAGAAACATGGAAGCTAGTTGCGATTCCGACATCACATAGCCCAGGGAAAGGCGATCAATAAATACAAGATTGCTTCGTGCTGTACTCCGCGAGAGGGCCAGCTAAAATACTGAAATGGTCACAGATAATTATCGATTACCCTGCCGCACACCAAGATTCGCTGAGTCGTGCATGGAAGTGATTGCTAAGTTAAGAATACAAGTTGACGGAAACTAATTGTCCCGTGATCTCTTCTTTCATTCACTTCAGACCGGGGGGTTAAAAACTGAAACCGAGAGAACAAGGTTAAGTTGGAAGCCGTGATTAACGTGGTGAAAACTGTCTAGGTCGCAGTTGATTGGCCCGAGTGGCTGACAGTCACATGAGCGAAACAGTACTCAGCCACTTATCCAAGTAAGATTCATTCAAACAGAAAAAGCGAGAGATTCAGCTGGGTTCGAGATAAGTCGCATGCAAAACCAAATTAGTTTGCGGATGAGTGTATTTCACTAAGATTCATTCAAGTTTCACAACCAGTGCACTAGAATATCACTTTCTGTTCCACTGAGAATGATGAAGATCCACACAAACTCGATTATTTTGAATTCTCCTCCAAAACCTTGGGAGTATAGTCAAGAACGTAATACAAATATTCTTGAGGGCCACTTCTGTGTGCAACGTGTGAGAAGTTACACATGAGTGTATTAGAAATTAGTACCCACTGGGCGCAGTTCAGGTGAAAATGAATATAACAGATCAACTCTGAGCGACAGTTACTATGCGCTGTACTTCATGCGCCAACCTGTGGTGGTTGCTTCTTGTGTGAACATTAAATAAGCTGCCTTGTATTCCGTATATTACTACAGTCCATTTTGGTCGACCATTTTTTTGCGATCAACAAATCATACTTGCCATAATACCCTGTCTTATTTCAACATAAAGGCTTATTAGAATATTCGATCTTGGTTCTGCAGAACCTATGATATGCGAATGGTTGTCTGGTAAATACATACATTTTTCATAAAAATCCATAAAAATACAAAGAGCCATATGACAAGAAACACTTGTAGTACAAATCAGAGTGAGATTGGCATAGATCTTGCATCCCAGATGGCTTAGAGCACTTCGCAAGTCGTAAAGAGAACTAAAAACATAATGATCAACGGATTTACTTCTTCAGGTGTTGCGTCTAGTGGATGGGTGAACAACCCAGGCCATAACAGGTCGCGCGAAGCAAATTGCTAGACCATATATATGATCCCATAAGAATTAACAAGAGGATTAGAACGCGCTCTCCTCAGTATGCAATGCATGCCTTTGAAAACAAAGCTCTACATTTCCGCAAATTAATTTTGGAACAAACTGGCTTAAACAATTGCGAATAGGACAGTGATCACAAATGAATTACAGGACCCAGCCAGTCTACCCTTTCCTCGAGATGGTCTTGTGAAGCAAGGCGGTAAATTGGCTTCAGTTGCCCATAGTAAACCTTATCTGGAATTCAAAAGTTAATTTGGGATTTTAACCAGTACTTCACCTTCCTTCCTTATAACAGCCAGTCAGCCAGTTTGGGAGGCACTTTTGTACACTGGGTTTTGTAGGCCTGGCATATCAGCCCATCGTCAGTCAAGTTGAAATCCGAAGTTGAAAGTTCAGTATCTTCATAGCACAGAACCGATTCTGACTTGAGATCAGGTTGAGGTAGGAATCAGTGCTGTGCTCACTAATGGCGATAAACGGCTGTAGCTTCTGTTCCATTATTTGAACACACATGAAAGGGTATAGCATATGGATCGATAATTGCAACTTCTTCCCTAAACAGGCAAACATTCATCCAAGTTGTAGTGCCCTCCACGTATGACAGTCACATCCTATCACACCCTGGCAACCATAACATCAGAGAGTACAACGGTCAGCGATAGTAGTGGTGTCTATTCGGGTAAGAGTCTAATGTCACACGTATGACGGACTTCGTGAGTGTTGATGAGAAGTCGTTCCCAATGTTCGAGTCTGTTTTGGTGAGATGTGAAGAAGAATATTATTAAAGTCAGGATTTGCTGGTTTTTGGTGTACTTCCAGTCTATTGAACACAAAAACTTGTGGTGGGACTTGATTCAGTTTGCGATCCATCCTTATGATTGGCTGTTGAAGGACGCCTATCTAGTTTTGAATTTTGAAATGAGTAGGCTAAGCACAAGCAGCATGAATGAAGGAAGAAGCACTTGGGGATGAACGTGCACCGCCGACCTCTCGCTTACTTGATGCGTGCTTCATGGACTGAGGTACAGAAGACGCGTGCTCTCCTTCCTGGACCTAGCAACTAATTCGCCAAACCTCCGTTCAGTGGAACGACAGTTGATCTCTGTCCACACTGTTGGTGAATCGCATACTCCACAGCTGGTCGACCAGATACATAAAGGACACTAGTGGAAATCGGGTGCAAGTAGAAGAGGATCTAGTAAATCTTGCAGTGAGGGATTCAAGCACACTGAGCCCAAAAGAATGGCGTACGAGCGTTCAAACTAGCTTTGTGATAGTGCATTTGGGTTGACACAGAAACAACCTGGTACATCTGTCTTACGTTCAGGCCACTTCAAGAGTCCAATCTTCATTGACGCTAAATGGGGAGACTATGGCCTTATTTCCGGAATTTAATACGGGCTGACATTCTCACCACTACTTGCATTTCTCCCTGACGTCATTTCCGCAGTTTGCATTCTCGATGTCCGTGATGGGATTATGGACCGGTAAAAGTATTCCCGAAAACATCTGCGTCTACTTTCATATACAGATCAACAATAAGGCGAATTCACAGTTGAAACCCTAGTTTGATATTTAGCTGTGGTTCAAGATGTCATTGTATTAATGGTGCCAAAAGAAAAAAAACGTCAACCCCCCTGACGTGCCCACTGCTCAGAGCGTTATTTTTTACTTTTCCCAACCGGAAAGCTCAAAAAACAAAACGGCCACTGCGCGACCAATCCCGTTTTTACGACTCAAATTGAGGACGTTTGTTGAACAACGGTAAGGACGTGTGATTGAGCCTGATTCGGGAGTCACCTTGACAACCAATATGACTGACATTCAAGTGGTGTTGGAGTCAGGGTTGTGGTGGCTGTTTAGTGTGGCAGTTCCGTAGATCATTTAAGGGGACCTCCACCTCACAATGATTTTTTTGTTAAAAAAAACAGAGGCTACTTCACACCCTCCAACCTGCTTCATTAGTGTTGTCACTGGGTTACAATCCATTTCAGTCCATCTGATGGCGTAGTGTTCCCTGAGGCTATCACACATCCGGTACTTAACACTGTTGGAGTAATTCTGAGTTGTTTCGTTTAAGCCTGGATAGTCTGTCAAAGACTTCCCTTGCTCACCACCCCCAATTCCTGATAGCTTCTACAAACGGTTGGGGGAGTATGTTAAACTATCGGTTTTTCTGCACGGTTATTTAAATCCTAATATGTATCAGCATTAAGATGTTCAGTGTTGTGTGTAATCATCCTGATGAACACCACTTTTCTCGTCTACAAATTCTCTTTTCACAAACGTTCCACAGCATTTCAAGCCACAGACACAGAAACACATTTTCCTCTCTAAGATGAACGGGTTTTCTACGCTAAATGTACTCAGTTTCTTGTGGTGCGCATCATCAGTTTTGCTAGTTTTACGAATTTGTCGCCGGAAGGTTACCTATCAACTAATTAATTTTACTCATTCTTGGGGTATATACAACAAAAGTCTATTTGGTCTGAAACGACCTGGCCTATCGAGGGGTTACTTCAATGCTTTCTTCATGTAGACTTGAGAAAATATGAAGGCAGAATCTGTCTTGGTGAAGGGGTGGTCACACTGTACAGGATAAGGAGCTTATGCAGTCGGTTATCACGATTACAAAAGTGACAGAGTTATTACCAGGAATGTCATTATGTTCACAGTGAAAATGTGCATTGAAAATGTTCATTCTGCAAGCACGGTAGACTTGAACGGTCTAAGTAAATAGTAGTTCTTTGGGTTTACGCGTACTTATCGGACGCCTGTTTCCGTAAGTCATATGGATGCGCTTTTCGGTCGAACTATCATTCAGACATCGCACATCACTTCAGTCAAACAAATTTGGGTTTTAATTTTAGCTTTCAACGGTCAATTTGAAGCAAAAGCTTAGATGATGCGAGTTTAGTTGAACACAAAGATGTATATTTTTTCTGGCTCACTGCTTATTTTTTGCAGAAAAAAGGTAGAAGTATTTCTGCCACATTCTAGACCATGTACAAGTTAACTGGTGTTTAGCATGGAAGATTGTATTTGGAGGCCATAATCTGACAACGACATCATTTTGTGCAGTTTTGAATGGCAGATTCTGAGATAAACCTGATTGATGTCAATTATTACTGATAGAAATGCTTCGGTATTGATCGGAAATCCAACTCAGTTGACATTAATTAGTCTCAGTGGAAATTACCTGCGAAACCAAGTGTATACTTAGTTTTTTCTGTAAGTTGCCTTGGAAACTTCGGCAACTTCACAAAAGTTAAATCCAACGCGTCTGATTGTCACTTACCAAATTCCACAAAATTTCCGGGCTTCACGGAAATAAGGAACACCTGGTCAAAGCGGTACTACATACTCACTTCAGTAATCTGATTTAGAATGAACTCACACACACCGACAGTGTGGAAGTGGTTTAAAGGTTTAGTTGTTTCGCTCACCCTTTGTAAGCTTTTTGTAAGCCAAATTAAGCAACTGATGTTCTGCGAAACCCTGACATCCCAAGAGCCATACGGTTGGGCTGGTGGTATACTGTGGCACACGTTTATCATTTCGAAGCATGAATCTTATGAATTATGAATGTGCAGATGTGCCCCCAAAAATTGCATGCCCGCAATGGCTGCAGTGATCCTTCAATGCGATGTTGAGTAAAATCGAACAATTCAATTTTCGTGACCTCGTTATGCCTCTCGTGATTTCCTACCTTCTTGGTGAATTAAACTTTAATGGTTGAGCTAACCCATGGCGTCTAGGTGACACACTCAAAAGAACTGAACAGTATTCAAACAAGCTGGCCTGGCTGGGGTAGACCGTGAACCTAGTTTAATCTGAGCAGTGATATTCCGCGATCTTCGAAGTCCGAGTTCACTAGTCGAATGTTTTTTTTTCGATAGGTGCTGATGTGATCACTTTGTTCATATGTCAAACATAGCTCTCCCCTGTTCGGTGGGATCCAGCAATGAACTGCGATTATCCACACCTATGTCATTATTAAACAGTATCATTTGACATTCTGACACAATGCCTTCCTGTATTTTATTTTGTCCCAGCATCAGGCAGGCATAGGGAAGGTGAATCGATGAGACCTATCCTCTACGATTAATAAACAGGCATAAGGAGGGTGAATCGATGAAACATACACTCTACGATTATTAATGCCTGCTTGAGTACGGTCCCACTGGGTGGTCACTGCAACACGATGCTTGTTACGGTGAATCTCTTTCGCCTTCAAAGACACTCGCCTGGTCACGCGAATATGAGCCTTTTTTGCTTCCGTACGAGGACGTACTTTCTGATGCTTTCCAAGTTTATTCACTAAAGGATCTAACCGATCCCTACAGTCCTAATCGTATGGACAGTCAACGCTCACACAGTCTGCTCACACATAAAGTCTTTGATATCAGTTCTCATAATGTTTGCTAAGTAAAATGGCTTAACCTTTTTTGGCTAAAGTAGCGACTAGGAGGTTCGTTGTTGGAAATGAACAAGGAATGAACATGGAATGTCTTGCTTATTGTACCCAACTGGATCTTCAGGTGGCGACTATGAAACACCCGACAAAAGCTAGTGCAAAGATATTCAGAGCAGCTGACCACTTCGTCAGCCTTGATACACAAGATGCCTCCATACGGGCCAAGGTGAAGATAAAACGACCTTGAAATCATCTGTTTACTCTTTACCCCATTTCTGCGTTACTTTGGGAGCTAGAAGTAAAACTGTTCCTTGATTAAAAACAGGCGGGTTTTATAGGTAGCGGAACAGCAAGAACGAGTTTCGTCTTTCCCAAACTTCATTCCAGCAAGGTTGAGTGATTTTTTTCAAATATGTAGTCAGCATGCATTAAACTGTCCCGATGGTTGTATTCACTGACTTGTCAATCAAGCACTCTAGTAAGTAAACTTAAGCAACTGGCGTGTTAGCGCCTGGTGAACCCTTCTATCGATTATATCCTAGTGAAACATGGGGCAACAGTATAACTGAGCACTAACATGGCGCAACCTTGTCCGGTTCAGTGCTAAGAAATCGGTTAAGACAAAACTCACCCGGGCAGTTCATATAGGGTAAGAGTGTTTCGGTATAGAAAAAAGGCACACCTGTCGGAAGGACCGATTTATCCCGTATTATAGATATTTCAGATTCGCAGTTGGTAGTTAGACATGAAGCATGGAGAAGCGTTTCCGCAATAGTTGCTTTTGGGTTTGTCCTAAAGGAGCCTTTTCAAAGTACTGAACGCCGTGGCGCATATTGCATACCAGCGGTGATCTGTCAAACTCGGTTGAAAAATATTCTGTACGATGATCTGGGACGGGTCCAACAAACGGTCATGTTCATCATGTGACCCACAAACTGTTCAGCCAATAGTGTTGGGGGTACCAATTTGGAAGCGAGCTCGGCTCACGTTATAACCGTATCAGCCACATAAACCACTTCACCAAAGGTTTTGTAGATTAGTGCAAGCATTATACCCGAAAAGTTCATGATGTGGCGCTCGTTTTTGTGTTGCCTTTTACACCGAATACCTTCAGTCGACATTTACAGGTTAGCAGACTGACTTAATCCGGAGAAGTAAACTAGATCATGTGTACAACGTAGCCTAATTAAAGAAATATGCCTGCTCTGAAACCCCATTTCAGTTGACGATGGTCAAATACTCGAATATTTTGTTGTATACATAGGGTGAACTGCACCATTTTGGGTCACACCAACCGATGTCGACCAGTATACGGTTTAAACGGTGATACACTGGCTAGGGGTATTACTTTGGGCTTAGTACAACTTAGCTATTTTTCTTTTCACTGAGCTGGGCAATGGGTTTCCAGAAGTTTCGTTGCTAGTCGACACAAGTCATCAGTAAGTAGTACGTTAGCAGTGTGTCTTGCTTTGGCATTCGGCTGTTATGCAAGCGCTGAGCAGTTCAGTCCTGATGTCTTTGTATGCATTGGTGACTGGAGGTAGGTCTACAAATTTGTCTGAGGGTTTGCATGCTCTGTGATGTTCTTTAGAAGCCGGCTCCTTTCCTGTTCCGTGGGCGCTCGGATGATTTTTTCGGTCCGGATCTCCGGTTGATGATAGCGTTTTATCTGACCTATTGGTTTCACAGTTTCTAACTTTGCCGCCAGATGTGTTTGTCAGTTAATACATTCGTTTTGCGTCGTCTGACTAATTTGGTGATTGGTTGCTTGTATCAATACTTTGACAAGGTCATTGTCAGGGAACCCCCTTACTTGTAGAATATTTATTGTCTTAATCTTGATCATCCCATAGTGTTCTCTAGCCTCCTGACGAAGTTTTTAGCAGCCCATGCAATCAAATCGATAAACACACTGAGTTTGCTATTACGGTTGATTTTATAAAATCGAAGTCCTTCGTGTAGCAACTAGTTTGTGAGATACCGGGATTTCTTTTGATTGTAGCTGCCGGTTTGTGAGATACCGGGATTTTCTATAGATGAGAATGTCGGTAGCTCAGGTGGTAGCTCAGTGGTTGTGCCAACCACTAACCCACCGCTACGCACAACTACGCACTGACGATGTCACCTCGATTGGTGATGAAACGTTTGCAACCAAATTGCCCAGCTCAGCGAGCAGGCCAACGACCATACCGGGATTTCTTTTGATTGTAGCTGCCGTCCCATGATTTCACACACACTTCTGAGATATTTAGAACAACTCAGTTCCTTGTCTGCATATTGAAGTGCCCGTAAGCTTCCGATAAAATTTTACTGGTAGCCACTAATTTAAAATACCGATATAGATGCTGTCCTGCCTTCCTTCTAAGTTCAGCCTTCTATGGCTGATTAGTTGATTCCTCTGGTAATTCATTATCCGGTTGGTACGTATCCCCTTCCGATAAACACAAGTTTTTAGATGACCATCCGTAATTTCACTCTCAATTACGTTCAGGAATGGAAGTCAACTATGATTTTCGAGTTCAGCTGTAAATTGGATCCTTTCAAAATTGGTGCTGGGCATTTGGTCTGCGAGTCGCATTTCAGATAGAGCCATAACAAGAAAACTGTCATTAATTGTTTGTCACGTGACCCCTTACATTACGACGATTCCGGCAATGAATCCGGATGCTCAGTGTTTCATTGGAACCCCTCCGAATGCTACGATGTTGTAGTTGACTGACGTGAACAGAGGAATGAGGTCAAAGGAAAGGATAATTTAGTCACCCGCCATGTTTGTGCTCTAAAGTTCATTGAGAAACTGTCCAACACGACTTACTTCTAATCCTGCAATCAGGTAGCGTAATCTCCTGCACAGTCCTCTTGTTAAGTTGTGAATTGGGGCACCACGTAGTAAGACAATTAGCGGGGAAGAGCCCTTGGCTTACATACTGCTGACATTCCGGGCTACTGGGTGGTGATGTTGCTGTCACTCGGCTTCATTTTTCACTGTTTTTTTGGCAAGTTTTGTCTTCGGAATCTTGTTGGGTTCCGAGTACAGCGTTCTTAGGCAAACATTTTTCAGATGGGGTTGCTGGTCGCTTGGGGGGAATTGCTTGATTTTTTTTACTGTATTTGAATAAAACAAAAAACAAGGCAAAGATCGGGGAATATCAACATTTTTCTCGTATCTCTTCCACTGCATTAATAAAAACCATCAATTTAAACCATAAATTGCAATGAATAGTAATAAATCATTGGAACGGAGCCACTCACATGCTAGGTCACTTAGCTCCGGCTGGCAGACGAGGACTGGAATGTTTCGTTAATGAGAGTCCAATCCATTTAGGTTTGCCCAAGTGTCATCTGAGGATTTGGCAATAAAAGTACCCAGAAATGTAAGGCTTCTGCGGGGTCTACACCTTTGGCTTATAAATAAAGTCTAGTGCGCACTGTATCCGACCACACTTTGCCTATTCGAACTTCTGATTGTCTTTTTAATGAGGAATTCTCAAAAAGGACACTGATTTCTTAAAGCTACCCAGACAGTACAAAACGGTACAGACAGTAGGCTGACTACTCAACAAAGTGGAAAAGGGCTTTTATCAGACTAGAGTTTAGGTGAGGTCAACTGACGGCCCCAATGAGGCAAAACCTACGTGCTGCAGTCGGTCCTACATATTCTGCCGCTCAACAAACTGTCCTCTCAGCGTTTTTTGTGTAAGAATTCGAATGCAGGTGCGGTAAAACATACTGGCAAATCAGATAAGACCTTATGCGGACGCCTCTCAAAGCATCCGCCTTGTTATTTGTGTTAGCTGACTAATCTATCTACCAAAAGCCTGCAAGATCAGACTCAAAAACTTGCCTCATCTCTTATTATTCTTTACACTGGACGTAGAGCTGACAACAGTGCAGCGATCAGAATTTTACTGAGCAGTGCCAACCCGACGTTGTTTGCTTGTTTGTTTGAGGCTATGTTGATCCGCCAATACTTGACAAAAGTTATAGGCTTGCCTCTAACCTAACAACTGGATCTAACTAGTCCACAATACAACTGTTGCTTGATGTGTCTCTATTCATTCCCATTTTTGATGCTAAACTGATGGAATTTACTATTGCTGTACTGTTCAAATGGTTAAAACGAACAGAGTGTTTAAAATCTCTAAATGAAGTCCGGCATGGCCAATACCCCTGTAATTTGTCCTCTGCCTGCTGGCAGTATGATGAATGATTCGACCTTTGGCAAATTGCTGAATGCTTTCTGTTCCATTCTGATAGTTTTGGTGGCGTTCTTATTCCTCTAAGTTTGTTGAAACTTGGAAAAAAA